>NC_092164.1:1654177-1656677 GCF_045791955.1 Oncorhynchus clarkii lewisi
ACATGCACACAAACCCACAAATACACACATTACTGAAATGTCCATAACAGGCTGGGGTCAATGACCGTCATGATAATAAAGATGTACAGTGGGGCAAAAAAGTATTTAGTCAGCCACCAATAGTGCAAGTTCTCCCACTTAAAAAGACGAGAGAGGCCTGTAATTTTCATCATAGGTACACTTCAACTATGACAGACAAAAAGAGAAAAAAAATCCAGAAAATCACATTGTAGGATTTTTAATGAACTTATTTGCAAATTATGGTGGAAAATAAGTATTTGGTGGCTGACAAAATACTTTTTTGCCCCACTGTATATCTTCATTTACCATAGTGTCTCACACTGACTTTACTGTAATATTCTACACCATAGTGTCTCACACTGACTTTACAGTAATATTCTAAACCATAGTGTCTCACACTGACTTTACTGTAATATTCTACACCATAGTGTCTCACACTGACTTTACTGTAATATTATACACCATAGTGTCTCACACTGACTTTACTGTAATATTATACACCATAGTGTCTCACACTGACTTTACAGTAATATTCTACACCATAGTGTCTCACACTGACTTTACTGTAATATTATACACCCTAGTGTCTCACACTGACTTTACAGTAATATTCTACACCATAGTGTCTCACACTGACTTTACAGTAATATTCTACACCATAGTGTCTCACACTGACTTTACTGTAATATTATACACCATAGTGTCTCACACTGACTTTACAGTAATATTCTACACCATAGTGTCTCACACTGACTTTAATGTAATATTCTACACCATGGTGTCTCACACTGACTTTACAGTAATATTCTACACCAAAGTGTCTCACACTGACTTTACAGTAATATTCTACACCATAGTGTCCAACATTGACTTAACAGTAATATTGTACACCATAGTGTCCAACACTGACTTTACAGTAATATTATACACCACAGTGTCCAACACTGACTTTACAGTAATATTATACACCATAGTGTCTCACACTGACTTTACAGTAATATTGTACACCATAGTGTCTCACACTGACTTTACTGTAATATTCTACACCATAGTGTCCTCACACTGACTTTACAGTAATATTCTACACCATATTGTCCTCACACTGACTTTACAGTAATATTTAACACCGAAAAAGGCTTCCGGTTTATTTCTGTAAAACTTAAAAATACTAATTTAAATGTAATAAATGACGAATGTTTTGGCGAAGACCCACTGAGTAAAATATATTCACTTCAACAAACAAATTATAAACACACATAGTGATGACATCTGTATTTAAACAGACCTGTTGTCTTCCCTCCTTGGTGATGCCATCTGTATTTAAACAGACCTGTTGTCTTCCCTCCTTGGTGATGACATCTGTATTTAAACAGACCTGTTGTCTTCCCTCCTTGGTGATGACATCTGTATTTAAACAGACCTGTTGTCTTCCCTCCTTGGTGATGACATCTGTATTTAAACAGACCTGTTGTCTTACTCCTTGGTGAAGACATCTGTATTTAAACAGACCTGTTGTCTTCCCTCCTTGGTGAAGACATCTGTATTTAAACAGACCTGTTGTCTTCCCTCCTTGGTGATGACATCTGTATTTAAACAGACCTGTTGTCTTCGCTCCTTGGTGATGACATCTGTATTTAAACAGACCTGTTGTCTTACTCCTAGGTGATGACATCTGTATTTAAACAGACCTCTTGTCTTCCTCCTTGGTGATGACATCTGTATTTAAACAGACCTGTTGTCTTCCCTCCTTGGTGATGACATCTGTATTTAAACAGACCTGTTGTCTTCCTCCTTGGTGATGACATCTGTATTTAAACAGACCTGTTGTCTTCGCTCCTTGGTGATGACATCTGTATTTAAACAGACCTGTTGTCTTCCCTCCTTGGTGATGACATCTGTATTTAAACAGACCTGTTGTCTTACTCCTAGGTGATGACATCTGTATTTAAATAGACCTCTTGTCTTCCTCCTTGGTGATGACATCTGTATTTAAACAGACCTGTTGTCTTCCCTCCTTGGTGATGACATCTGTATTTAAACAGACCTGTTGTCTTCCTCCTTGGTGATGACATCTGTATTTAAACAGACCTGTTGTCTTCGCTCCTTGGTGATGACATCTGTATTTAAACAGACCTGTTGTCTTACTCCTAGGTGATGACATTTGTATTTAAACAGACCTCTTGTCTTCCCTCCTTGGTGATGACATCTGTATTTAAACAGACCTGTTGTCTTCCCTCCTTGGTGATGACATCTGTATTTAAACAGACCTGTTGTCTTCGCTCCTTGGTGATGACATCTGTATTTAAACAGACCTGTTGTCTTACTCCTAGGTGATGACATCTGTATTTAAACAGACCTCTTGTCTTCCTCCTTGGTGATGACATCTGTATTTAAACAGACCTGTTGTCTTCCGTCCTTGGTGATGACATCTGTATTTAAACAGACCTGTTGTCTTCCTCCTTGGTGATGACATCTGTAT
>NC_092164.1:1661677-1711677 GCF_045791955.1 Oncorhynchus clarkii lewisi
CCTGGGGATAGAGAGGTGAAGGAGGGAGGAACGTGGTTGGGAGGGGTTGCCAAGGAGACCATTAGCTCTGCTAAGGGCATTTTGTTCTCTTAGCCCAGGAGCCTGTTAGCTCTGCTAAGGGCAGTGTATTCTCTTAGCTCAGGAGGCAGTTAGCTCTACTAAGGGAAGTGTATTCTCTTAGCCAAGGAGACCATTAGCTATCTGCTAAAGGCAGTGTATTCTCTTAGCCAAGGAGACCATTAGCTATCTGCTAAGGGCAGTGTATTCTATTAGCCCAGGAGGCTGTTAGCTCTGCTAAGGGCAGTGTATTCTCTTAGCCCAGGAGGCTGCTAGCTCTCTTCTAAGGGCAGTGTATTCTCTTAGCCCAGGAGGCTGTTAGCTCTCTGCTAAGGGCAGTGTATTCTCTTAGCCCTGGAGACCATTTGCTATCTGCTAAAGGCAGTGTATTCTCTTAGCCCAGGAGACCGTTAGCTCTCAGCTAAGGGCAGTGTATTCTCTTAGCCCAGGAGACCATTAGCTATCTGCTAAAGGCAGTGTATTCTCTTATCCCAGGAGGCTGCTAGCTCTCTGCTAATGGCAGTGTATTCTCTTAGCTCAGGAGGCTGTTAGCTCTGCTAAGGGCAGTGTGTTCTCTTAGCTAGGGAGACCATTAGCTCTGCTAAGGCCAGTGTATTCTCTTAGCCCAGGAGACCATTAGCTCTGCTAAGGGCAATGTATTCTCTTAGCCCAGGAGGCTGTTAGCTCTGCTAATGGCAGTGTATTCTCTTAGCCCAGGAGACCATTTGCTATCTGCTAAGGCCAGTGTATTCTCTTAGCCCAGGAGACCATTAGCTCTACTAAGGGCAGTGTATTCTCTTAGCCCAAGGAGGCTGTTAGCTCTGCTAATGGCAGTGTATTCTCTTAGCCCAGGAGGCTGTTAGCTCTGCTAATGGCAGTGTATTCTCTTAGCCCAGGAGGCTGTTAGCTCTGCTAATGGCAGTGTATTCTCTTAGCCCAGGAGGCTGTTAGCTCTGCTTAGAGTAGTATGAAAGCAGAGGGAGTTGGGCTGGAGGGGTGGGGGTTGTGATTTTGAGGCCCTGCAATTAAGAGTTCAACTCCAGGACAGAGGCTCGCCACTACAATTTGAGCAGATAAACCTGATGAGAGACAGCGTGACGTTGTCCTAAGACCCTATTGCACATTATTACTTTCTACAGTGGAAGACATCTCTCTGTGGATGATGTGTGCGTGCGTGTTTGTGGGTGTATGTGTGTGTGTGTGTGTGTGTGTGTGTGTGTGTGTGTGTGTGTGTGTGTGTGTGTGTGTGTGTGTGTGTGTGTGTGCGTGCGTGCGTGCGTGTGTGTGTGTGTTTTCAGCCACTTTACAACTGATGCATGGCAACATCAGACCGTCAGAAATTCAATATCCAGCTTGATATTCACCACTTGTCCCTGGAGCCAACTCATTCTTGTTTTGTCAAAACCTTAATAACCCGAACCATGTGTAGGCCTTCCCTTTGTACGTTCACACACACACACACACACACACACACACACACACACACACGCACTCAACAAATTCAAACCCTTTTAAGACAACTCCATGAACAAAAAAACTTGGCAGTAGAAAATCTCCACAGTATATTTGACCTTTCAGTTTCCCTATCAAATAAAAAAAAATCCAATCTGACAACCTAAGAAAATTAATAACAAGTAGTTTGATGAAGAATGCAAACACCTTAGAAAGAAATTGAGAAATCTATCCAACCGAACAACAACGAGATCAAGATAACCAGAAATCCCCAAACAGAAAACGAAGGAATCACACATCAGAAATCAGCTCAATGTAATTGAAGAATCCATAGACTCGAACCAAAAATTAAAACACACTAAACAAACAACAACATGAAGAGATAATAATAAAATGGATTAAACTGGTTAAACCACTTCTCCAATCTTTTTGGCCTGATATCTAAGAAAAAACAACAAAAACATATACATGATCAAATACAAATCTTAGAATCAACTATTAAAGACGACCAGAACCCACTGGATTCAAAACAACAAAAACAGAAATACACTACGGAAAAAGAAGGAACATCACATCAGAAATCAGCTCAATGTAATTGAAGAATCCATAGACTCTAACCACTTCTGGGAAAGTTGGAAAACACTAAACAAACAACACCACAAAGAATTATCTATCCAAAATGGAGATGTATGGCTAAACCACTTCTCCAATCTTTTTGGCTCTATAACTCTCTATTAAAGACTACCAGAACCCACTGGATTCTCCAATTACCTTGAATGAACTACAGGACAAAATAAAAACGGTCTCCTAAGATGGTCTCCTAATGAAATAATAAAATATACCAACCACAAAGTCCAATTGGCTATACATAAATTCTTTAACGTCATCCTCAGCTCTGGCATCTTCTCCAATATTTGGAGCCAAGGACTGACCACCCCAATCCACAAAAGTGGAGACAAATTTGACCCCATTAACTACCGGGCGATATGCGTCAACAGCAACTTTAGGAAAATGCTTTGTATTATCATGAACAGCAGACTCGTACATTTCCTCAATTAAAACAATGTACTGAGCAAATGTCTATTTGGCTTTTTACCAAACTACCGTACAACAGACCATGTATTCACCCTACACACCCTAATTGACAACCAAACAAAACAAAACAAGAGGCAAAGTCTTCTCATGCTTTTTTTTATTTCAAAAAAGTGTTTGTCCCAATTTGGTACGAGGGTCTGCTATACAAACTGATGGAAAGCGGTTTAGGGAGAAAAACATACAACATTATAAAATCTATGTACACAAACAACAAGTGTGCAGTTAATATTGTTAAAAAAACACACAGTGGGTTGAGACAGGGATGCAGCTTAAGCCTCACCCTCTTCAACATATATATCAACGAATTGGCGCGGGCACTAGAACAGTCTGCAGCACCCGGCCTCACCCTACTAGAATCTGAAGTCAAATGTCTGTTGTTTGCTGATGATCTGGTGCTTCTGTCCCCAAACAAGGAGGGCCTACAGCAGCACCTAGATCTTCTGCACAGATTCTGTCAGACCTGGGCCCTGACAGACCTGGGCCCTGACAGACCTGGGCCCTGACAGACCTGGGCCCTGACAGACCTGGGCCCTGACAGACCTGGGCCCAGACAGACCTGGGCCCTGACAGACCTGGGCCCTGACAGACCTGGGCCCTGACAGACCTGGGCCCAGACAGACCTGGGCCCTGACAGTAAATCTCAGTAAGACACAAAAATAATGGTGTTTGAATAAAAAGGTCCAGTTCCCGTTGCGTGGAGCAGTGTTTCGCAAACACAAACACCTGGGTGCATGTTTTAGTTTTTGCTCAACTAATCATCCAGCTTTGATCATTTAAATCAGCTGCGTAGTGCAAAACCAACAAACAGTGTTTAGGAAACACTGCTCTATTGCACACGATACATACCTCGGCCTAAACACCAGCACCTCAGGTAACTTCCAAAAAACTGTGAACGAGCTGAGAGACAAGGCAAGAAGGGGCTTCTACGCCATCAAAAGGAACATATTAGGATCTGGCTAAACATAGGAGAGAGAGAGAGAGAAAGAGAGAGGGGGGAGAGAGAAAGAGAGAGAGAGAGAGAGAGAGAGAGAGAGAGGCCTGGAGTCAGAAAGGGTAACTACATGCTACACACAAACACTGAATTATTAAGTTGTCTGTTGTCTGATTGATCTTCCACGTGCGTCAGGGGAGGAAACGTGTGTGTGTGTTCAGGCCGTAAAACAAAACCCACTCTAGCACTTGTCTTTTCCTACTATCTCTGCCTTTCCTGATAACTTCTTTACTAAGGCAAAATGTACTCACGATGACTGTGACATGTGGTTGTCCCACCTGGCTATCTGAATATAAATGCAGTAATTGTAAATCTCTCTGAATTAGAGCGTTTGATAAATGACTCAATTGTATATGTAAAATGTATGGCTGTGATTCATCACAAAGCCCAGATCTAGAAGTGGAAGCCTTAGCGTCATACCCAAGAAAACACAAAGGCTGTAATCACTGCCAAAGGCGCTTCAACAAACTACTGACTAAATGTTTGAAATACTGTAATGTGTAATTTCAGATTAAAATAATAATTTTAATTAGCAAACATTTCTACAAACTTGTTTTTGCTCTGTCATTATTGGGTATCGTGATGTCATTATGGGGTATTGTGATGTCATTATGGGGTATTGTGATGTCATTTTGGGGTATTGTGATGTCATTATGGGGCATTGTGATGTCATTATGGGGTATTGTGATGTCATTTTGGGGTATTGTGATGTCATAATGGGGTATTGTGATGTCATTATGGGGTATTGTGATGACATTATGGGGTGTCTGTGTAGATTGATGAAGGGAAAAAAACTATTGAATCCATTTTAGAATAAGACTAATGTAACAAGATGTGTAAAAAGTCAGTGTCTGAAGGCACGTAGGTGTGAAGCCTTCATTCTTCCCCAACACACACACACACACACACACACACACACACACACACACACACACACACACACACACACACACACACACACACACACACACACACACACACACACACACACACACACACACGCACACACACACCCACACACATACAGACACACACACACACACACACACAAACACACACCACTGCATTTGTCATTAAAGTGAGATGTATGTATGACTGACTGTAAGGTAACACACACCATCACACATCATCACACATCATCCACACATCATCACACACCATCACACATCATCGCACATCATCCACACATCATCACACATCATCACACATCATCCACACATCATCACACATCGTCCACACATCATCCACATCATCAACACATCAACACATCATCACATCATCACACATCAACACATCAACACATCATCAACACATCAACACATCATCAACACATCATCAACACATCAACACATCATCAACTCATCAACACATCATCAACACATCATCAACACATCAACACATCATCATATCATCAACACATCAACACATCAACACATCATCATATCATCCACATCATCAACACATCAACACATCATCACATCATCACATCATCAACACATCATCAACACATCAACACATCACACATCAACACATCATCAACACATCAACACATCAACACATCATCACACATCAACACACATCAACACATCATCAACACATCAACACATCATCAACACATCAACACATCAACACATCATCACACATCATCACATCATCAACACATCAACACATCATCACACATCAACACATCATCACACATCACACATCAACACACATCAACACATCATCAACACATCAACACATCATCAACACATCAACACATCAACACATCATCACACATCATCACATCATCAACACATCAACACATCATCACACATCAACACATCATCACACATCATCACATCATCAACACATCAACACATCATCACACATCAACACATCATCACACATCAACACATCATCACACATCAACACATCATCACACATCATCACACATCATCACACATCACACATCATCACATCATCACACATCAACACATCATCACATCATCAACACATCAACACATCATCACACATCAACACATCATCAACACATCAACAACACATCAACACATCATCACACATCATCACATCATCAACACATCAACACATCATCACACATCAACACATCATCACACATCAACACATCAACACATCATCACACATCATCACATCATCAACACATCAACACATCATCAACACATCATCAACACATCATCAACACATCATCAACACATCATCACACATCAACACATCAACACATCATCAACACATCATCAACACATCATCAACACATCATCACATCATCAACACATCAACACATCATCACACATCATCACATCATCAACACATCAACACATCATCACACATCAACACATCATCAACACATCAACACATCATCAACACATCATCACATCATCAACACATCATCAACACATCATCACACATCATCAACACATCAACACATCACACATCAACACATCATCAACACATCATCACATCAACACATCAACACATCATCACATCAACACATCATCAATGAATGAGTGATGGTACAGAGCAGCATAGGCAAGATACAGTAGATGGTATCGAGTACAGTATATACATATGAGATGAGTATGTAAACAAAGTGGCATAGTTTAAAGTGGCTAGTGATACATGTATTACCTCTTCTGTCATGTATTAGAAAGCAGTAGTTAAACAGTATATTTATATCAGAAACCTGTTCTGTAATAAATCAAATCAAATCAAATCAAATTTTATTTGTCACATACACATGGTTAGCAGATGTTAATGCGAGTGTAGCGAAATGCTTGTGCTTCTAGTTCCAACAATGCAGTAATAACAAGTAATCTAACTAACAATTCCAAAACTACTGTCTTGTACACAGTGTAAGGGGATAAAGAATATGTACATAAGGATATATGAATGAGTGATGGTACAGAGCAGCATAGGCAAGATACAGTAGATGGTATCGAGTACAGTATGTACAAATGAGATGAGTATGTAAACAAAGTGGCATAGTTTAAAGTGGCTAGTGATACATGTATTACATAAGGATACAGTCGATGATATAGAGTACAGTATATACGTATGCATATGACATGAATAATGTAGGGTAAGTAACATTATATAAGGTAGCATTGTTTAAAGTGGCTAGTGATATATTTACATCATTTCCCATCAATTCCCATTATTAAAGTGGCTGGAGTTGAGTCAGTGTCAGTGTGTTGGCAGCAGCCACTCAGTGTTAGTGGTGGCTGTTTAACAGTCTGATGGCCTTGAGATAGAAGCTGTTTTTCAGTCTCTCGGTCCCAGCTTTGATGCACCTGTACTGACCTCGCCTTCTGGATGATAGCGGGGTGAACAGGCAGTGGCTCGGGTGGTTGATGTCCTTGATGATCTTTATGGCCTTCCTGTGACATCGGGTGGTGTAGGTGTCCTGGAGGGCAGGTAGTTTGCCCCCGGTGATGCGTTGTGCAGACCTCACTACCCTCTGGAGAGCCTTACGGTTGAGGGCGGTGCAGTTGCCATACCAGGCGGTGATACAGCCCGCCAGGATGCTCTCGATTGTGCATCTGTAGAAGTTTGTGAGTGCTTTTGGTGACAAGCCGAATTTCTTCAGCCTCCTGAGGTTGAAGAGGCGCTGCTGCGCCTTCTTCACGATGCTGTCTGTGTGAGTGGACCAATTCAGTTTGTCTGTGATGTGTATGCCGAGGAACTTAAAACTTGCTACCCTCTCCACTACTGTTCCATCGATGTGGATAGGGGGGTGTTCCCTCTGCTGTTTCCTGAAGTCCACAATCATCTCCTTAGTTTTGTTGACGTTGAGTGTGAGATTATTTTCCTGACACCACACTCCGAGGGCCCTCACCTCCTCCCTGTAGGCCGTCTCGTCGTTGTTGGTAATCAAGCCTACCACTGTTGTGTCGTCCGCAAACTTGATGATTGAGTTGGAGGCGTGCGTGGCCACGCAGTCGTGGGTGAACAGGGAGTACAGGAGAGGGCTCAGAACGCACCCTTGTGGGGCCCCAGTGTTGAGGATCAGCGGGGAGGAGATGTTGTTGCCTACCCTCACCACCTGGGGGCGGCCCGTCAGGAAGTCCAGTACCCAGTTGCACAGGGCGGGGTCGAGACCCAGGGTCTCGAGCTTGATGACGAGCTTGGAGGGTACTATGGTGTTGAATGCCGAGCTGCTCAGAACCTCCTGGAAGACAAATGCACTCACTTCACATCACAACTGTACTCAGAACCTCATAGAAGACAAGTAGACTCACTTCACATCACAACTCTACTCAGAACCTCATAGAAGACAAGTAGACTCAAATAACATGCTGGTGATTGCTACTCATTCCTACAGTGACACAGAGACTGTATAGAAACAGTTATTAGAGCAACACAATAGCAGATAAAGGCTTGAAGAGCTCTTTCTCCATAACATCCTTCAACGACTTCTACACAACATTGACTTCTCTGGCCAGTCCCGGAAGTGTCAATTCCACAGTGTGTGTGTGTGTGTGTGTGTGTGTGTGTGTGTGTGTGTGTGTGTGTGTGTGTGTGTCTTTGAGAGAAAGAGAGAATGTTCTTTGTCAAAGATTCTTGACTATGGTATAGAGAGACAGGGGGGTTAAATGACTTCCAGACAAGGAGGAAGACATTGCATCAGTCAGTATAATGGAGGTAAAGGATGAGGAGAAAATGCTCTCTCTCTCTCTCTCTCTCTCTTTCTCTGTCTCTCTCTCTTTCTCTCTCTCTGTCTTTCTCTCTGTCTCTCTCTCTCTCTCTGTCTCTCTCTCTCTCTCTGTCTCTCTCTCTCTCTCTCTCTGTCTCTGTCTCTCTCTGTCTCTCTGTCTCTCTGTCTCTCTTTCTCTCTCTCTCTCTCTCTCTCTCAATTCAATTCAATTTCAATTCAAGGGCTTTATTGGCATGGGAAACATGTGTTAACATTGCCAAAGCAAGTGAGGTAGACAACATTCAAAGTGAATATATAAAGTGAAAAACAACAAAAATTAACAGTAAACATTACACATACAGAGGTTTCAAAACAGTAAAGACATTACAAATGTCATATTATATATATATATAGACAGTGTTTTAACAATGTACAAATGGTTAAAGGACACAAGATAAAATAAATAAGCATAAATATGGGTTGTATTTACAATGGTGTGTGTTCTTCACTGGTTGCCCTTTTCTCGTGGCAACAGGTCACAAGTCTTGCTGCTGTGATGGCACACTGTGGAATTTCACCCAGTAGATATGGGAGTTTTTCAAATTTGGATTTGTTTTCGAATTCTTTGTGGATCTGTGTAATCTGAGGGAAATGTGTGTCTCTAATATGGTCATACATTGGGCAGGAGGTTAGGAAGTGCAGCTCAGTTTCCACCTCATTTTGTGGGCAGTGAGCACATAGCCTGTCTTCTCTTGAGAGCCATGTCTCTCTCTCTCTTTCTATCTCTCTGTCTCTCTGTCTCTCTCCCTCTGTCTCTCTCTCTCTCTCTGTGTAATTGATAGCCCCCAGAACCATATTATTATGATGGTTTCATAAAACGAAAAAAGTGAGAGAATATAAGTATTTGGTTATGAAATTAAAATGAGGCGATTTAATATAGATGGTAGGTATTGACAATGAGAGATAATTGACCTTGTCATGATATTGTGGATGTGAATGTGAGGTTTTTTTTCGATCCAGCTCCGACTTCCCAAGAACCATCTTTGCTAAGTCTACACCATGGTAAATGCCACCCTACTACCTGTATAGTAGTGCACTACTTTTGACATAGGGCCCTGGTTAAAAGTAGTGCACTGTATAGGGAATAGGGTGCTATTTGGGACTCATTACTGGCTGAATAGAAATGATGAAACATGATATAAAGACTATATTTCCCACAATATATAACTCCAAATGTAAATACCATGGTGGGGTCTCAAAATGGTGTGTGTTCAGGTCTAAAGTAGTGCACTATGTAGGGAATAGGGTTCTATAGGACTCAGGTCTAAAGTAGTGCACTATATATAGGGCATAGGGTGCCATAGGGCTCTGGTCTAAAGTAGTGCACTATATATGGAATAGAGTTCTATAGGGCTCTGGTCTAAAGTAGGGCACTATATAGGGAATAGGGTTCCATAGGAATCTGGTCTAAAGTAGTGCACTATATATAGGCAATAGGGTGCCATTTTGGGACACTCACCATAACTGTTAGCCCTGTGGTCTGGAGACTGGTAAATAATGATGCAATAACGATGAAAATACTGATATTGTCAATACCCCTGAAACCATCCATGAATTATTAGCATTAGCCTCGAGGTGTTGCCTTTCTGGACTCGTGTAGTTAGTATTAATGTTTAGCCTGTGGGATAGCATTAGTCTGAATGGATAGGCAACTGTAGCCTTAAAGCTAATCTTCTCACCACAAGGCGTCACATAATGCATTAGCATCGATGCTAACCGCTAACTATGAGGCATTGCCATTCTGGATCTATACAGTTCATATTGTTAATGTTCAGCCTGTGGGAAACTGTATGTTAATCAGGCAGTAGTCTGAATAGACAGTCAGCTGTAGCTTCAAAGCTAATCTTCTCACCATAGACATCCCATTATGCATTAGCATTGACATCATCACACCATGTCTCTATAGTGTCTGTAGGACCAAATGACATCATCACACTATGTCTCTATAGTGTCTGTAGGACCCATGACATCATCACACCATGTCTCTACAGTGTCTGTAGGACCCCATGACATCATCACACCATGTCTCTATAGTGTCTGTAGGACCCCATGACATCATCACACCATGTCTCTATAGTGTCTGTAGGACCCCATGACATCATCACACCATGTCTCTATAGTGTCTGTAGGACCCCATGACATCATCACACCATGTCTCTATAGTGTCTGTAGGACCCCATGACATCATCACACCATGTCTCTATAGTGTCTGTAGGACCCTATGACATCATCACACCATGTCTCTATAGTGTCTGTAGGATCCATGACATCACCACACCATGTCTGTAGAGTTCCCTCCTTCAACAGACAGTATCGCTCTATATAATTCACAGCAGACAGTATCTGGTGTAAAAATCCCCCCCCCCCCCAACTCCACATTGGAGCCATCTCACCCTGATACCACATAGAGCAGAAACATTAACTCGTGCTCTGCAATGCGGTATCACCCAAAGACGTGGGAAATGTCCCAGAGGCCCATCCTCATCAGAACACACACAGATTCTAACAACCTCTTATTCTGTTGAATTAAAACAACCATTTTATGCACTTAAAGTATTAATACATAATCTTGCTATTTTACTCTCATAGGCGTTCCTTCCTTCAACAGACACTATCTCTCCATCTCTGCAAGGCGGCGTTCCTTCCTTCAACAGACACTATCTCTCCTTCCCTGCTGGGCGGCGTTCCTTCCTCAAACAGACACTATCTCTCCATCTCTGCAAGGCGGCGTTCCTTCCTTCAACAGACACTATCTCTCCATCTCTGCAAGGCGGCGTTCCTTCCTTCAACAGACACTATCTCTCCATCTCTGCAAGGCGGCGTTCCTTCCTTCAACAGACACTATCTCTCCATCCCTGCTGGGCAGCGTTCCTTCCTTCAACAGACACTATCTCTCCATCTCTGCAAGGCGGCGTTCCCTCTTTCAACAGACACTATCTCTCCTTCCCTGCTGGGCGGCGTTCCTTCCTCAAACAGACACTATCTCTCCATCTCTGCAAGGCGGCGTTCCCTCTTTCAACAGACACTATCTCTCCTTCCCTGCTGGGCGGCGTTCCTTCCTCAAACAGACACTATCTCTCCTTCCCTGCTGGGCGGCGTTCCTTCCTCAAACAGACACTATCTCTCCTTCCCTGCTGGGCAGCGTTCCTTCCTTCAACAGACACTATCTCTCCATCCCTGCTAGGCAGCGTTCCTTCCTTCAACAGACACTATCTCTCCTTCCCTGCTGGGCGGCGTTCCTTCCTCAAACAGAAACTATCTCTCCATCCCTGCTAGGCAGCGTTCCTTCCTTCAACAGACACTATCTCTCCATCCCTGCTGGGCAGCGTTCCTTCCTTCAACAGACACTATCTCTCCATCCCTGCTAGGCGGCGTTCCTTCCTTCAACAGACACTATGTCTCCATCCCTGCTAGGCGGCGTTCCCTCCTTCAACAGACACTATCTCTCCATCCCTGCTAGGCGGCGTTCCCTCCTTCAACAGACACTATCTCTCCTCCCTGCTAGGCGGCGTTCCCTCCTTCCACAGACACTATCTCTCCATCCCTGCTAGGCGGCGTTCCCTCCTTCAACAGACACTATCTCTCCATCTCTGCTAGGCGGCGTTCCCTCTATCAACAGACACTATCTCTCCATCTCTGCTAGGCAGCGTTCCCTCCTTCAACAGACACTATCTCTCCATCCCTGCTAGGCGGCGTTCTCTCCATCAACAGACACTATCTCTCCATCTCTGCTAGGCGGCGTTCCCTCCTTCAACAGACACTATCTCTCCTCCCTGCTAGGCGGCGTTCCCTCCTTCCACAGACACTATCTCTCCATCCCTGCTAGGCGGCGTTCCCTCCTTCAACAGACACTATCTCTCCATCTCTGCTAGGCGGCGTTCCCTCTATCAACAGACACTATCTCTCCATCTCTGCTAGGCAGCGTTCCCTCCTTCAACAGACACTATCTCTCCATCCCTGCTAGGCGGCGTTCTCTCCATCAACAGACACTATCTCTCCATCTCTGCTAGGCAGCGTTCTCTCCTTCAACAGACACTATCTCTCCATCCCTGCTGGGCAGCGTTCTCTCCTTCAACAGACACTATCTCTCCATCTCTGCTAGGCAGCATTCTCTCCTTCAACAGACACTATCTCTCCTTCCCTGCTGGGCGGCGTTCCTTCCTCAAACAGACACTATCTCTCCATCTCTGCAAGGCGGCGTTCCCTCTTTCAACAGACACTATCTCTCCTTCCCTGCTGGGCGGCGTTCCTTCCTCAAACAGACACTATCTCTCCTTCCCTGCTGGGCGGCGTTCCTTCCTCAAACAGACACTATCTCTCCTTCCCTGCTGGGCAGCGTTCCTTCCTTCAACAGACACTATCTCTCCATCCCTGCTAGGCAGCGTTCCTTCCTTCAACAGACACTATCTCTCCTTCCCTGCTGGGCGGCGTTCCTTCCTCAAACAGAAACTATCTCTCCATCCCTGCTAGGCAGCGTTCCTTCCTTCAACAGACACTATCTCTCCATCCCTGCTGGGCAGCGTTCCTTCCTTCAACAGACACTATCTCTCCATCCCTGCTAGGCGGCGTTCCTTCCTTCAACAGACACTATGTCTCCATCCCTGCTAGGCGGCGTTCCCTCCTTCAACAGACACTATCTCTCCATCCCTGCTAGGCGGCGTTCCCTCCTTCAACAGACACTATCTCTCCTCCCTGCTAGGCGGCGTTCCCTCCTTCCACAGACACTATCTCTCCATCCCTGCTAGGCGGCGTTCCCTCCTTCAACAGACACTATCTCTCCATCTCTGCTAGGCGGCGTTCCCTCTATCAACAGACACTATCTCTCCATCTCTGCTAGGCAGCGTTCCCTCCTTCAACAGACACTATCTCTCCATCCCTGCTAGGCGGCGTTCTCTCCATCAACAGACACTATCTCTCCATCTCTGCTAGGCGGCGTTCCCTCCTTCAACAGACACTATCTCTCCTCCCTGCTAGGCGGCGTTCCCTCCTTCCACAGACACTATCTCTCCATCCCTGCTAGGCGGCGTTCCCTCCTTCAACAGACACTATCTCTCCATCTCTGCTAGGCGGCGTTCCCTCTATCAACAGACACTATCTCTCCATCTCTGCTAGGCAGCGTTCCCTCCTTCAACAGACACTATCTCTCCATCCCTGCTAGGCGGCGTTCTCTCCATCAACAGACACTATCTCTCCATCTCTGCTAGGCAGCGTTCTCTCCTTCAACAGACACTATCTCTCCATCCCTGCTGGGCAGCGTTCTCTCCTTCAACAGACACTATCTCTCCATCTCTGCTAGGCAGCATTCTCTCCTTCAACAGACACTATCTCTCCATCCCTGCTAGGCGGCGTTCCCTCTATCAACAGACACTATCTCTCCATCCCTGCTAGGCGGCGTTCCCTCCTTCAACAGACACTATCTCTCCTCCCTGCTAGGCGGCGTTCCCTCCTTCCACAGACACTATCTCTCCATCCCTGCTAGGCGGCGTTCCCTCTTTCAACAGATACTATCTCTCCATCCCTGCTAGGCAGCATTCCCTCCTTCAACAGACACTATCTCTCCATCCCTGCTGGGCAGTGTTCTCTCCTTCAACAGACACTATCTCTCCATCTCTGCTAGGCAGCGTTCTCTCCTTCAACAGACACTATCTCTCCATCCCTGCTGGGCAGCGTTCCCTCCTTCAACAGACACTATCTCTCCATCTCTGCTAGGCAGCGTTCTCTCCTTCAACAGACACTATCTCTCCATCCCTGCTAGGCGGCGTTCCCTCTATCAAAAGACACTATTTCTCCATCCCTGCTAGGCGGCGTTCCCTCCTTCAACAGACACTATCTCTCCATCCCTGCTAGGCGGCGTTCCCTCCTTCAACAGACACTATCTCTCCATCTCTGCTAGGCGGCGTTCCCTCTATCAACAGACACTATCTCTCCATCTCTGCTAGGCAGCGTTCCCTCCTTCAACAGACACTATCTCTCCATCCCTGCTAGGCAGCGTTCTCTCCTTCAACAGACACTATCTCTCCATCTCTGCTAGGCAGCATTCTCTCCTTCAACAGACACTATCTCTCCATCCCTGCTAGGCGGCGTTCCCTCTATCAACAGACACTATCTCTCCATCCCTGCTAGGCGGCGTTCCCTCCTTCAACAGACACTATCTCTCCTCCCTGCTAGGCGGCGTTCCCTCCTTCCACAGACACTATCTCTCCATCCCTGCTAGGCGGCGTTCCCTCTTTCAACAGATACTATCTCTCCATCCCTGCTAGGCAGCATTCCCTCCTTCAACAGACACTATCTCTCCATCCCTGCTGGGCAGTGTTCTCTCCTTCAACAGACACTATCTCTCCATCTCTGCTAGGCAGCGTTCTCTCCTTCAACAGACACTATCTCTCCATCCCTGCTGGGCAGCGTTCCCTCCTTCAACAGACACTATCTCTCCATCTCTGCTAGGCAGCGTTCTCTCCTTCAACAGACACTATCTCTCCATCCCTGCTAGGCGGCGTTCCCTCTATCAAAAGACACTATCTCTCCATCCCTGCTAGGCGGCGTTCCCTCCTTCAACAGACACTATCTCTCCATCCCTGCTAGGCGGCGTTCCCTCCTTCAACAGACACTATCTCTCCATCTCTGCTAGGCGGCGTTCCCTCTATCAACAGACACTATCTCTCCATCTCTGCTAGGCAGCGTTCCCTCCTTCAACAGACACTATCTCTCCATCCCTGCTAGGCGGCGTTCTCTCCATCAACAGACACTATCTCTCCATCTCTGCTAGGCAGTGTTCCCTCCTTCTACAGACACTATCTCTCAGTCCCTGCTAGGCGGCGTTCCCTCCTTCAACAGACACTATCTCTCCATCCCTGCTAGGCGGCGTTCCCTCCTTCAACAGACACTATCTCTCCATCTCTGCTAGGCAGCGTTCCCTCCTTCCACAGACACTATCTCTCCATCCCTGCTAGGTGGCGTTCCCTCCTTCAACAGACACTATCTCTCCATCCCTGCTAGGCGGCGTTCCCTCCTTCAACAGACACTATCTCTCCATCTCTGCTGGGCAGCGTTCCCTCCTTCACATTAAAGGAGAAATCTGGGATTCAAACAACAACAAAGCGATCACCCCTGGCCAGATCCATCTACAGATGGGATGTACCAATCCCATATTGCCCCTTTAAATCAGGTTGATATTAAGATAAGTGTTCTCGTCTAATTATTTACCTCCAAAACGAAACCACCAGAGACCCAGGAAGTTTATCACAGCGGCTGCTCCTTCATTTGACATCCTCTTAGTTTTCCCTGAGAATTGTTCCATTGTCTTGACGATATAATTCAGCGCCACCCGCCTTTCTGAAATATTGAAGGTGACTCTTTCAATTGATGTGTGAATGGGATATATCTCCCGGTAATGAAATATAGAAGAATCGGTGTGTCCTTTCTTGTCTGAACTTTTGTCTTCTCATGCTTCTGTTGAGGGAGGATAACTTTTTCGGTGGCGGGGGAGTAGGGAGGAGACGAGCGCCTAGGAGGAGAAGGAAAGGAGAGAAGTAAGAAAGAGAGAGGAAAGGAGAGGGGAAGGAAAGAGGAAAGGAAAAGATGAGGAGAGGAGAGGAGAGGATGGGAGAGGAGAGGAGAGGAGAAGAGAGGGAAAGAGGAAAGGAAAAGGTGAGGAGAGGAGAGGAGAGGAGAGGAGAGGAGAGGAGAGGAGAGGAGAGGAGAGGAGAGGAAAAGTGGGAGGGGAGGGGAGGAGAGGAAAAGAGAGAGAAGAGAGGGGGGAGGAGAAGGAGATAAGGGGGAGGAGAGGAGAGGGATAGAAGTGGGAGGAGAGGAGAGGGAGAGAAGGAAGAGAGGAGGAGAAGAGCAGAAAGCACAGGAGAGGAGAGGAGAGGAGAGGAGAGGAGAGGAGAGGAGAGGAGAGGAGAGGAGAGGAGAGGAGAGAAGGAAGAGAGGAGGAGAAGAGCGGAAAGCACAGAACTCATCCAATGTAGCTTCACCACATGGGAGTTGTGATATTGTCCTGCTCTACGCTAATGGTGAGACTGAATGTCAATTAGACCAAACAGAGGCCTTGCTAATGTAACCATCCATCCTGACTAAGTCATGAATGAATACACACACACACACACACACACACACACACACACACACACACACGCACACACACACACACACGCACACACGCACAAGTATTCAGACACACACTTTTTTTTCTGGTGGCAATATATAACCGTATATAACCAAGTGTTAACCATCACCTAGGTAGCGATGAAGACAGTCGTTTTCATGTTATTCATGTTTTCTGAAAAACCTGATGGATAAATATATAAATATTTATAATATATAAATATGTACGCTTTAGTAAATCCTTGGCTCGATTGTTGAATTTCTCCTCACTTCCATCCTGCAGGTGTTTAATTGGGAAACTGCACGAAGCTCAAATAACACCCTATTCCCTATTCAGTGCATAGAAATCTCATCAAAAGTAGTGCACTGCGTAGGGAATAGGGTGCCACTTAGGACACATGACCTACTAATCTGCAGGGCCAACTGTGTTTCCACATTTCCAAACACTCACCAGTCTCGTCCCAAACCGCTGGTAGATCTACATCTGAAACAGATGCTCCTGGGGGGGGGGAACGGGGACACACAACAACAACAACAACAACAACAACAACAACAACAAAAACATACTTTTGTTTACTTTCTATACAAACACATCAGATCGTTAGTTATTTACACCTGCCACGAAATACCAACAAAATAAAGCACAGACATTTTGCATAAATATTGGCAGCTACCAATTTTACATCACTAGTAAATGAAGCAAAACAATAATTATTTCGGGAAATGTGGTGTCTGTTTCTTAGTAAACATAATGGAATCCTGCCAAATGTAATCGTGGATGATAAATACGCTGTTTTGAAAAGATACATCTCAGCGTTCGTTTCAACCATCTTCGTATAAACGTGCCCATCTGCAGATATTTTAGGACACTCGGTGACCATGTGTTTGTTTAATCGTGTTTAACCGCGGCTCCCCGAAAAGACAAATGGAGGAGGAGGAGAGGATCTGCCAATTCCTACAGACACACGTACCATTCAGTCGTTCAGTGACGTGGCTCAAGCTCGGTAGGTTTTACAGTAGAAGATGGAGAAAAACGTCTCTGCTGAAACTTCCTGTTGAGGAGTTCAATTTCACGGTGTCTTAGCAACCGGAGAGGGAAGGAGATCACAGTATGATGAAGGCAGGCAGAGAGTACAGAGACTCAAGCTACATATACTGTAGAGACAGTCTGCTGTCCCTCTGTGTATACTGTAGAAACAGTCTGCTGTCCCTCTGTGTATACTATAGAGACAGTCTGCTGTCCCTCTGTGTATACTATAGAGACAGTCTGCTGTCCCTCTGTGTTTACTATAGAGACAGTCTGCTGTCCCTCTGTGTATACTGTAGAGACAGTCTGCTGTCCCTCTGTGTATACTATAGAGACAGTCTGCTGTCCCTTTGTGTATACTGTAGAAACAGTCTGCTGTCCCTCTGTGTATACTATAGAGACAGTCTGCTGTCCCTCTGTGTATACTGTAGAAACAGTCTGCTGTCCCTCTGTGTATACTATAGAGACAGTCTGATGTCCCTCTGTGTATACTATAGAGACAGTCTGCTGTCCCTCTGTGTATACTGTAGAAACAGTCTGCTGTCCCTCTGTGTATACTATAGAGACAGTCTGCTGTCCCTCTGTGTTTACTATAGAGACAGTCTGCTGTCCCTCTGTGTATACTATAGAGACAGTCTGCTGTCCCTCTACATATACTATAGAGACAGTCTGCTCTGTGTTTACTATAGAGACAGTCTGCTGTCCCTCTGTGTATACTGTAGAGACAGTCTGCTGTCCCTCTGTGTTTACTATAGAGACAGTCTGCTGTCCCTCTGTGTATACTATAGAGACAGTCTGCTGTCCCTCTACATATACTATAGAGACAGTCTGCTCTGTGTTTACTATAGAGACAGTCTGCTGTCCCTCTGTGTATACTGTAGAGACAGTCTGCTGTCCCTCTGTGTATACTATAGAGACAGTCTGCTGTCCCTCTGTGTTTACTATAGAGACAGTCTGCTGTCCCTCTGTGTATACTATAGAGACAGTCTGCTGTCCCTCTGTGTTTAATATAGAGACAGTCTGCTGTCCCTCTGTGTATACTATAGAGACAGTCCGATGTCCCTCTACGTATACTATAGAGACAGTCTGCTGTCCCTTTGTGTATACTATAGAGACAGTCTGCTGTCCCTCTGTGTATGCTATAGAGACAGTCCGATGTCCCTCTACGTATACTATAGAGACAGTCTGCTGTCCCTCTGCGTATACTATAGAGACAGTCTGCTGTCCCTCTGTGTATACTATAGAGACAGAGAGGGACAGCAGACTGTCTCTATATTAAACACAGAGGGACAGCAGACTGTCTCTATAGTATACACAGAGGGACAGCAGACTGTCTCTGTGTTTACTATAGAGACAGACTGCTGTCCCTCTGTGTTTACTATAGAGACAGACTGCTGTCCCTCTGTGTTTACTATAGAGACAGACTGCTGTCCCTCTGTGTTTACTATAGAGACAGACTGCTGTCCGTCTGTGTTTACTATAGAGACAGACTGCTGTCCCTCTGTGTTTACTATAGAGACAGACTGCTGTCCCTCTGTGTATACTATAGAGACAGACTGCTGCCCCTCTGTGTATACTATAGAGACAGACTGCTGTCCCTCTGTGTATACTATAGAGACAGACTGCTGTCCCTCTGTGTATACTATAGAGACAGACTGCTGTCCCTCTGTGTATACTATAGAGACAGACTGCTGTCCCTCTGTGTATACTATAGAGACAGACTGCTGTCCCTCTGTGTATACTATAGAGACAGACTGCTGTCCCTCAGTGTTTACTATAGAGACAGACTGCTGTCCCTCTGTGTTTACTATAGAGACAGACTGCTGTCCCTCTGTGTTTACTATAGAGACAGACTGTTGTCCCTCTGTGTATACTATAGAGACAGTCTGCTCTGTGTTTACTATAGAGACAGTCTGCTGTCCCTCTGTGTTTACTATAGAGACAGACTGCTGTCCCTCTGTGTATACTATAGAGACAGTCTGCTCTGTGTTTACTATAGAGACAGTCTGCTGTCCCTCTGTGTTTACTATAGAGACAGACTGCTGTCCCTCTGTGTATACTATAGAGACAGTCTGCTCTGTGTTTACTATAGAGACAGTCTGCTCTGTATCTACTGTAGAGGAAGATATGTATTCTATGGTCTATTAGTATCCAACGTGGAGACGTCAACTAGCAGAATTGAAGACATGGTTCAAGACAATGCACGTAACTAAGATCCTTGGTATTCCTGTCATCTTTATACATTCATCAAAACTGTTGTCATGGGAAATGGCAATATATTCTTATTCCTTACTAAGTAAAGGTTAAGAATAATAAGGAATGCCTTGACAGAGGAGACAGAATGAAGATAAGGAGGAAGAAGATTTGAAGATCAGAGAGAATGTTCTGTCCGGGGGGGGGGGGGGGGGGATAAAACACCTTTTATTTCTACTGAACGTCATTGAGAGGGCAGAGTAGCCTCTTCAACGTGATTAGTATGTAGCGTAGTTCTTACGCTCCTGAGAATATACCTTCGTGTAATACCAATCACCCCCCGATGCCTTGGTTAAAGTGAACGGTGTGGTCGTGGTGCTGTGTAATGAATGACCTGACTGGATGGTGAAGGACTTCAATGTCGCAATGATATTATGGAGAAAGGTAATAGATGAGCCAGGGCCTTGAAACACATGAACATCTGGGTCTGAGGCATCACTAGAGGGTCTTCAGTTATAGGAAGTAGATTTATCCTCTGGAAACACATGAAAACCTGAGTCTGAGGCATCACTAGAGGGTCTTCAGTTATAGGAAGTAGATTTATCCCCTTGAAACACATGAAAACCTGGGTCTGAGGCATCACTAGAGGGTCTTCAGTTATAGGAAGTAGATTTATCCCCTTGAAACACATGAAAACCTGGGTCTGAGGCATCACTAGAGGGTCTTCAGTTATAGGAAGTAGATTTATCCTCTGGAAACACATGAAAACCTGGGTCTGAGGCATCACTAGAGGGTCTTCAGTTATAGGAAGTAGATTTATCCTCTTGAAACACATGAAAACCTGGGTCTGAGGCATCACTAGAGGGTCTTCAGTTATAGGAAGTAGATTTATCCTCTTGAAACACATGAAAACCTGGGTCTGAGGCATCACTAGAGGGTCTTCAGTTATAGGAAGTAGATTTATCCCTTTGAAACACATGAAATCCTGGGTCTGAGGCATCACTAGAGGGTCTTCAGTTATAGGAAGTAGATTTATCCCCTTGAAACACATGAAAACCTGGGTCTGAGGCATCACTAGAGGGTCTTCAGTTATAGGAAGTAGATTTATCCTCTGGAAACACATGAAAACCTGGGTCTGAGGCATCACTAGAGGGTCTTCAGTTATAGGAAGTAGATTTATCCCCTTGAAACACATGACAACCTGGGTCTGAGGCATCACTAGAGGGTCTTCAGTTATAGGAAGTAGATTTATCCTCTGGAAACACATGAAAACCTGGGTCTGAGGCATCACTAGAGGGTCTTCAGTTATAGGAAGTAGATTTATCCCCTTGAAACACATGAAAACCTTGGTCTGAGGAGTCACTAGAGGGTCTTCAGTTATAGGAAGTAGATTTATCCTCTTGACACACATGAAAACCTGGGTCTGAGGCATCACTAGAGGGTCTTCAGTTATAGGAAGTAGATTTATCCCCTTGAAACACATGAAAACCTGGGTCTGAGGCGTCACTAGAGGGTCTTCAGTTATAGGAAGTAGATTTATCCTCTGGAAACACATGAAAACCTGGGTCTGAGGCATCACTAGAGGGTCTTCAGTTATAGGAAGTAGATTTATCCCCTTGAAACACATGAAAACCTGGGTCTGAGGCATCACTAAAGGGTCTTCAGTTATAGGAAGTAGATTTATCCCCTTGAAACACATGAAAACCTGGGTCTGAGGCATCACTAGAGGGTCTTCAGTTATAGGAAGTAGATTTATCCCCTTGAAACACATGAAAACCTGGGTCTGAGGCGTCAGTCTCAGTAATACCTTATTTTCCTTGTGAAAGTCACTGAACACAAGGAGAACTCAGGAGAGATATGGCTTCAAAGTTGCAAAAAGGACAGGTATCAGAGCAGCTCTAGTCACTCTTCCAGTACGTTGAGTCTCCAAATGAAAACAGATAAAGGGCTTGAAGCTGGAGCAGAGGGTTCTGGGTAAAGACGATTGTCAAGCTGCATTCTCCCTCAGAATTCTTGGTGACATTCCTCTGTGATTTATTTATATGAAGAACATGTGTACTTCCACTCCTCCAGCAGTGTGCTGTACAACCATTTTCTTTAGCCTCTCTCTCTCCTTCTCTCCCGCTCTCCCGCTCTCTCTCTCTCTCTCTCTCTCTCTCTCTCTCTCTCTCTCTCTCTCTCTCTCTCTCTCTCTCTTTCTCTCCACCTTTATCTCTCTCCACCTCTGTCTCTCTCTCTTTCTCTCTTTCTCTCCAACTTTATCTCTCTCCACCTCTGTCTCTCTCTCTGTCTCTCTTTCTCTCCACCTTTATATCTCTCCACCTCTGTCTCTCTCTCTGTCTCTCTTTCTCTCCACCTTTCTCTCTCTCCACCTCTGTCTCTCTCTCTGTCTCTATTTCTCTCCACCTTTTTCTCTCTCCACCTCTGTCTCTCTCTCTGTCTCTCTTTCTCTCCACCTTTATCTCTCTCCACCTCTGTCTCTCTCTCTGTCTCTCTTTCTCTCCACCTTTATATCTCTCCACCTCTGTCTCTCTCTCTTTCTCTCTTTCTCTCCACCTTTATCTCTCTCCACCTCTGTCTCTCTCTCTTTCTCTCTTCCTCTCCAACTTTATCTCTCTCCACCTCTGTCTCTCTCTCTTTCTCTCTTCCTCTCCAACTTTATCTCTCTCCACCTCTGTCTCTCTCTCTTTCTCTCTTCCTCTCCAACTTTATCTCTCTCCACCTCTGTCTCTCTCTCTTTCTCTCCACCTTTATCTCTCTCCACCTCTGTCTCTCTCTCTCTCTCTTTCTCTCTTTCTCTCCACCTTTATCTCTCTCCACCTCTGTCTCTCTCTCTTTCTCTCTTTCTCTCCACCTTTATCTCTCTCCACCTCTGTCTCTCTCTCTTTCTCTCTTCCTCTCCAACTTTATCTCTCTCCACCTCTGTCTCTCTCTCTTTCTCTCCACCTTTATCTCTCTCCACCTCTGTCTCTCTCTCCTTCTCTCTTTCTCTCCACCTTTATCTCTCTCCACCTCTGTCTCTCTCTCTTTTTCTCTTTCTCCAACTTTATCTCTCTCCACCTCTCTCTCTCTCTTTCTCTCCACCTTTATCTCTCTCTCTCTTCTTCTTTCTTTCTCTTCCTCTCTGCTCTCTCTCCACCTCCGTCTCTCTCTCTCTCTCTGTCTCTCTCTCTCTCCATCTCCGTCTCTCTCTCTCTCTCTCTCTCTCTCTCTCCACCTCTGTCTCTCTTTCCACTTCCGTCTCTCTCTCTTTCCACCTCCGTCTCTCTCTCTCTCCACTTCCGTCTCTCTCGCTCTCTCTCTCTCTCCACCTCCGTCTCTCTCTCTCTCTCTCTCTCTCTCTCTCTCGTGAGGCCAAACCGACAGACATAAAAGTGAGTTATGAGCTCCCTCCCCTCCAGCTCACCATCCCCTGAGTGCACCTCAACACACACACACACACACAGACTATCTCCTGAGTACACTTCAACTTACAGCGAATTGTTACAAAAATAAATATGCCCTTGGAAAAGAAAGACAGAGTGGAGAGAGGAGAGAAAGAATAGGAGGGTTGATGAAAACAACGCTCCCGTTACTGGGCCGATACAGGTCTATATCTGAATGGTGCAGAACTGTTTTTAGTCTGTTGAGACTGGAGGTTGGCAGAATGGCAAGGTTACAGGGTTTCTCAGCGTTGAAGTCAGGGATCTCTGAATACTTCCTGCTTAACAATCCTGATCTTGTTTACTGCCATGGCCTTTTCACTGGTTAATTAGACGTCTTGCCTTGGCCAAGAATACAACTTCTTTGTTGTTTAAGTCCATTTCCTGATCAAGCAGAAATGGCTGAAGGATGTTATTTTCTTATCGTAGAATCCCAAATGGAACCCTATGCCCTATTAAGAGAAGGGCCCATAGGGTTTTAGGTAAAAAAGTAGTGCACTATATAGGGAATCCTCTGTTAGGTCATCACCATCCGTCCAGAATGGTGGATTCCTGCCACCTGGTACTGCTCAGGTACTGTGCATTATCCTGTCTATAAAAGGATAGGACGAACATTTAGCAGAGAATCGTAGCCCCTTAGGGTTTTTTTCCTGTGGTTCATTTACAGCCAGTTACCCATGTTGCTCTTAGCAACACTAAAACGGAAGCATTATTCAAAACATCTACAATATTCAGAAAGTCAATATGAAACATTTTACTGTTAATCACAGTTTCAGTCAACTTTATAGTGTGCCCCCCCCCCTCCACCCCCCCATTCAAAATCCAAATATTCATAATGATGTCTTAGGGGCATAGGGGGATGAATAAAATCCGTTTTCCGTCCTCCCATCAAGCCATGACTTATGACACGTCATGCCTGAGAAGGAAACAACCTCGGAGGAAGTGAAAGGTGGAGAAATCCACAGAATTCCTCGCATGTCAATTTGAAAAAGTTTTATTGTTGTAAAATTAAGAAAAATCAATCTCCTCCTAATGTATCCGTGATTATTTTTTAACTCGCGTAGAATTGAAGAACCGTAACGGACGTGCAGGGTCCCCTGATTGAAGTACTTGTGAAAGTCTGTAATAAACGACGTTAATATACTTTTTTGGAACGTAAAGTAGCCTTGTCAGAGACAGAACGGCCAAATAAGGCAGCAGGTGACCGTTGGTCCTGTCTTGTGTCACGAACCGGCTCAAAGCCCGTAACAAAGGGAGACAACGTGGAGATGAGGAGTAACAAAATATATATTTATTAACTAAAGCAACTAAGGAAAATATACAATGATGTGTGTAATCAGTAATCAGTAGTGTAAGTGAGTGTTTTGCATGAATGTGATAATGCAGGGTGTTGAAAGGTGCCAAAGCAAACAAACAAAAGGCAGGTGATCGTTGGTCCTGTCTTGTCCTGGAGACAGAACGGAGCGATTTCCCCTTTAGACAGACAGGTTAGCGTTTTTCCCATGATGAATCTTGTTGTAGAGGCAGCTCTGCAGAATGGTAACAGTCATAAAATCTGATATAAAACCTAACTCATAACCACACTGCTAACCTTCATTCCTAACCATAAATTAACACCAAAAAGAAAATTGTTTTTTACATTATTTTTTAAAATACAGCCATTTGCAGCTAGCCTATTTAAGGGGGCAAAACTCATAACTATAAACGGCAACCTGCCTTAGTTAGATAAGCCAGATTCAGAGTCAACATTGGCTTGTGGCATAGCCTGGGGACCAGAGTTACGAGGGTCTAAGGGAAGAGAGGCTCAGTGAGGCAGACTAAACACTTAAAACATAGGCATTATTACATCAGTCAACAACAAAAATGCTTATAAATCAGGAACATAAAGTATAATGTCAGTAACAAAGTTTATCTTTCAGCCCCAACCTGTCTGCTGTTGTCTCCAGTCTATCAGCCCCAACCTGTCTGCTGTTGTCTCCAGTCTATCAGCCCCAACCTGCCTGCTGTTGTCTCCAGTCTATCAGCCCCAACCTGCCTGCTGTTGTCTCCAGTCTATCAGCCCCATCCTGCCTGCTGTTGTCTCCAGTCTATCAGCCCCAACCTGCCTGCTTTTGTCTCCAGTCTATCAGCCCCATCCTGCCTGTTGTTGTCTCTAGTCTATCAGCCCCAACCAGCCTGTTGTTGTCTCTAGTCTATCAGCCCCATCCTGCCTGTTGTTGTCTCTAGTCTATCAGCCCCAACCTGCCTGCTGTTGTCTCCAGTCTATCAGCCCCAACCTGTCTGCTGTTGTCTCCAGTCTATCAGCCCCATCCTGCCTGCTGTTATCTCCAGTCTATCAGCCCCATCCTGCCTGCTGTTGTCTCCAGTCTATCAGCCCCAACCTGCCTGCTGTTGTCTCCAGTCTATCAGCCCCATCCTGCCTGCTGTTGTCTCCAGTCTATCAGCCCCAACCTGCCTGCTGTTATCTCCAGTCTATCAGCCCCATCCTGCCTGCTGTTGTCTCCAGTCTATCAGCCCCAACCTGCCTGCTGTTGTCTCCAGTCTATCAGCCCAATCCTGCCTGCTGTTGTCTCCAGTCTATCAGCCATCCTGCCTGCTGTTGTCTCCAGTCTATCAGCCCCAACCTGCCTGCTGTTGTCTCCAGTCTATCAGCCCCAACCTGCCTGCTGTTGTCTCCAGTCTATCAGCCCCAACCTGCCTGTTGTTGTCTCCAGTCTATCAGCCTGACTATGTTCTTGACCAGGCAGCCGACGCTGTACAACACTGTCCTTCTACTGTTGTAGAGGTACAACACTGTCCTTCTACTGTTGTAGAGGTACAACACTGTCCTTCTACTGTTGTAGAGGTACAACACTGTCCTTCTACTGTTGTAGAGGTACAACACTGTCCTTCTACTGTTGTAGAGGTACAACACTGTCCTTCTACTGTTGTAGAGGTACAACACTGTCCTTCTACTGTTGTAGAGGTACATCACTGTCCTTCTACTGTTGTAGAGGTACAACACTGTACAGTATCTAGTTATAGAGGTACAACACTGTACAGTATCTAGTTATAGAGGTACAACACTGTACAGTATCTAGTTATAGAGGTACAACACTGTACACTATCTAGTTATATGACTACTACTGTTGTAGAGGTACAACACTGTACAGTATCTAGTTATATAACTACTACTGTTGTAGAGGTACAACACTGTACAGTATCTAGTTATAGAGGTACAACACTGTACAGGATCTAGTTATATGACTACTACTGTTGTAGAGGTACTGTACAGTATCTAGTTACATGACTACTACTGTTGTAGAGGCACAGCACTGTACATTATCTAGTTATAGAGGTACAACACTGTACAGTATCTAGTATGACTACTACTGTTGTAGAGGTACAACACTGTACAGTATCTAGTTATATGACTACTACTGTTGTAGAGGTACAACACTGTACAGTATCTAGTTATATGACTACTACTGTTGTAGAGGTACAACACTGTACAGTATCTAGTTATATGACTACTACTGTTGTAGAGGTACTGTACAGTATCTAGTTATATGACTACTACTGTTGTAGAGGTACAACACTGTACAGTATCTAGTTATATGACTACTACTGTTGTAGAGGTACAACACTGTACAGTATCTAGTTATATCACTACTACTGTTGTAGAGGTACTGTACAGTATCTAGTTATATGACTGCTACTGTTGTAGAGGTACAACACTGTACAGTATCTAGTTATATCAATACTACTGTTGTAGAGGTACAACACTGTACAGTATCTAGTTATATGACTACTACTGTTGTAGAGGTACAACACTGTACAGTATCTAGTTATATCAATACTACTGTTGTAGAGGTACAGCACTGTACAGTATCTAGTTATATGACTACTACTGTTGTAGAGGTACTGTACAGTATCTAGTTACATGACTACTACTGTTGTAGAGGTACAACACTGTACAGTATCTAGTTATATGACTACTACTGTTGTAGAGGTACTGTACAGTATCTAGTTACATGACTACTACTGTTGTAGAGGTACAACACTGTACAGTATCTAGTTATATGACTACTACTGTTGTAGAGGCACAGCACTGTACAGTATCTAGTTATAGAGGTACAACACTCTACAGTATCTAGTTATATGACTACTACTGTTGTAGAGGTACTGTACAGTATCTAGTTATATGACTACTACTGTTGTAGAGGTACAACACTGTACAGTATCTAGTTATAGAGGTACAACACTGTACAGTATCTAGTTATATGACTACTACTGTTGTAGAGGTACAACACTGTACAGTATCTAGTTATATGACTACTACTGTTGTAGAGGTACTGTACAGTATCTAGTTATATCACTACTACTGTTGTAGAGGTACTGTACAGTATCTAGTTATATGACTGCTACTGTTGTAGAGGTACAACACTGTACAGTATCTAGTTATATCAATACTACTGTTGTAGAGGTACAACACTGTACAGTATCTAGTTATATGACTACTACTGTTGTAGAGGTACAACACTGTACAGTATCTAGTTATATGACTACTACTGTTATAGAGGTACAACACTGTACAGTATCTAGTTATATGACTACTACTGTTGTAGAGGTACAACACTGTACAGTATCTAGTTATATGACTACTACTGTTCCTGTTTATACTGTCATGTCCACTCTACCTATCATCACCACGGTCACTATTCATACCCACACCTGGTGGAGATGACATGCGCGCGCACACACACACACACACACACACACACACACACACACACACACACACACACACACACACACACACACACACACACACACACACACACACACACATACACACACACACACACACACACACACACATCCCTCTAAGATCCTTGGAGATGAGTCCTTTGTGGCTCACTGAACTATGTGATATGTCTCCCCCCAGCCCCTCTTAGCAGACCACAACCTCCCTGTCCACTTTGTTATCACCAGTCACAGGAGCTGAGACTCCACAAGGCCTCTCAGAGTCTGATTGTAGAGGACAGACGGGAGGGAATGAAGACATAGGGAGGGAGGGAGGGAGGGAGGGAGGGAGGGAGGGAGGGAGGGAGGGAGGGAGGGATGGATAGGGAAGGAGGGAGGGAGGAATAGGGAGGGAGGAATAGGGAGGAATAGGGAGGGAGGGAGGGAGGGAGGGAGGGAGGGAGGGATCAGATCTTGAACTCAGCAGATCATCTACACCTGTTTCTACAGCTGGATTAGTTAGATTGTCCTCAAAACTTCTCTGTTTAGTAAATCATTTCTTTTTTGGGGAATTTTGCCATTGCCAATCACAGAGTAAACTGTCATGGGCTGGACAGAGCTTCATAAGTCCCCCAGTGTGATGGAGAGGAGTCTCCGATGGAAAAGAGAGCCGTGGAAGAATGACAGTCGGACAGGCTGCTGAGGAGAGGACAGTAACAGCCACCATGTTGTTCATGGAATGACAGTCGGACAGGCTGCTGAGGAGAGGACAGTAACAGCCACCATGTTGTTCATGGAATGACAGTCAGACAGGCTGCTGAGGAGAGGACAGTAACAGCCACCATGTTGTTCATGGAATGACAGTCAGACAGGCTGCTGAGGAGAGGACAGTAACAGCCACCATGTTGTTCATGGAATGACAGTCGGACAGGCTGCTGAGGAGAGGACAGTAACAGCCACCATGTTGTTCATGGAATGACAGTCGGACAGGCTGCTGAGGAGAGGACAGTAACAGCCACCATGTTGTTCATGGAATGACAGTCAGACAGGCTGCTGAGGAGAGGACAGTAACAGCCACCATGTTGTTCATGGAATGACAGTCAGACAGGCTGCTGAGGAGAGGACAGTAACAGCCACCATATTGTTCATGGAATGACAGTCAGACAGGCTGCTGAGGAGAGGACAGTAACAGCCACCATGTTGTTCATGGAATGACAGTCAGACAGGCTGCTGAGGAGAGGACAGTAACAGCCACCATGTTGTTCATGGAATGACAGTCGGACAGGCTGCTGAGGAGAGGACAGTAACAGCCACCATGTTGTTCATGGAATGACAGTCGGACAGGCTGCTGAGGAGAGGACAGTAACAGCCACCATGTTGTTCATGGAATGACAGTCGGACAGGCTGCTGAGGAGAGGACAGTAACAGCCACCAAGTTGTTCATCGAATGACAGTCGGACAGGCTGCTGAGGAGAGGACAGTAACAGCCACCATGTTGTTCATGGAATGACAGTCAGACAGGCTGCTGAGGAGAGGACAGTAACAGCCACCATGTTGTTCATGGAATGACAGTCGGACACGCTGCTGAGGAGAGACCCATAGGGTTAGTAGGGTACTAGTAGGGTACTACTTTAGACCAGGGCCTATAGGGTTAGTAGTGCACTACTTTAGACCAGGGCCTATAGGGTTAGTAGTGTAGTAGGGTACTACTTTAGACCAGGACCCATAGGGTTAGTAGTGTAGTAGGGTACTACTTTAGACCAGGACCCATAGGGTTAGTAGTGTAGTAGGGTACTACTTTAGACCAGGACCTATAGGGTTATTAGTGCACTACTTTAGACTGGGACCCCTAGGGTTAGTAGTGTAGTAGTGTACTACTTTAGACCAGGACCCATAGGGTTAGTAGTGCACTACTTTAGACTGGGACCCATAGGGTTAGTAGTGTACTACTTTAGACCAGGACCCATAGGGTTAGTAGGGTACTACTTTAGACCAGGACCCATAGGGTTAGTAGGGTACTACTTTAGACCAGGACCCATTGGGTTAGTAGTGCACTACTTTAGACCAGGACCCATAGGGTTAGTAGTGTAGTAGTGTACTACTTTAGACCAGGACCTATAGGGTTAGTAGTGCACTACTTTAGACTGGGACCCATAGGGTTAGTAGTGTAGTAGTGTACTACTTTAGACCAGGACCCATAGGGTTAGTAGTGCACTACTTTAGACTGGGACCCATAGGGTTAGTAGGGTACTACTTTAGACCAGGACCCATAGGGTTAGTAGGGTACTACTTTAGACCAGGGCCTATAGGGTTAGTAGTGTAGTAGGGTACTACTTTAGACCAGGACCCATAGGGTTAGTAGTGTAGTAGGGTACTACTTTAGACCAGGACCCAAAGGGTTAGTATTGTAGTAGGGTACTACTTTAGACCAGGACCTATAGGGTTATTAGTGCACTACTTTAGACTGAGACCCCTAGGGTTAGTAGTGTAGTAGTGTACTACTTTAGACCAGGACCCATAGGGTTAGTAGTGCACTACTTTAGACTGGGACCCATAGGGTTAGTAGTGTACTACTTTAGACCAGGACCCATAGGGTTAGTAGGGTACTACTTTAGACCAGGACCCATAGGGTTAGTAGGGTACTACTTTAGACCAGGACCCATTGGGTTAGTAGTGCACTACTTTAGACCAGGACCCATAGGGTTAGTAGTGTAGTAGTGTACTACTTTAGACCAGGACCTATAGGGTTAGTAGTGCACTACTTTAGACTGGGACCCATAGGGTTAGTAGTGTAGTAGTGTACTACTTTAGACCAGGACCCATAGGGTTACTAGTGCACTACTTTAGACTGGGACCCAAAGGGTTAGTAGGGTAGTACTTTAGACCAGGACCCATAGGGTTAGTAGGGTACTACTTTAGACCAGGACCCATAGGGTTAGTAGGGTACTACTTTAGACCAGGACCCATAGGGTTAGTAGGGTACTACTTTAGAACAGGACCCATAGGGTTAGTAGTGTAGTAGGGTACTACTTTAGACCAGGGCCCATAGGGTTAGTAGGTTACTACTTTAGACCAGGGCCCATAGGGTTAGTAGTGTAGTAGGGTACTACTTTAGACCAGGGCCCATAGGGTTAGTAGGGTACTACTTTAGACCAGGGCCCATAGGGTTAGTAGTGTAGTAGTCTACTACTTCAGACCAGGACCCATAGGGTTAGTAGTGTAGTAGGGTACTACTTTAGACCAGGGCCCATAGGGTTAGTAGTGTAGTAGGGTACTACTTTAGACCAGGACCCATAGGGTTAGTAGTGTAGTAGGGTACTACTTTAGACCAGGACCCATAGGGTTAGTAGTGTAGTAGTCTACTACTTTAGACCAGGGCCCATAGGGTTAGTAGTGTAGTAGTCTACTACTTTAGACCAGGACCTATAGGGTTAGTAGTGTAGTAGGGTACTACTTTAGACCAGGGCCCATAGGGTTAGTAGGGTACTACTTTAGACCAGGGCCCATAGGGTTAGTAGTGTACTACTTTAGACCAGGGCCCATAGGGTTAGTAGTGTAGTAGGGTACTACTTTAGTCCAGGGCCCATAGGGTTAGTAGGGTACTACTTTAGACCAGGGCCCATAGGGTTAGTAGTGTAGTAGTCTACTACTTTAGACCAGGGCCCATAGGGTTAGTAGGGTACTACTTTAGACCAGGGCCCATAGGGTTAGTAGTGCACTACTTTAGACCAGGGCCCATAGGGTTAGTAGTGTAGTAGTGTACTACTTTAGACCAGGACCCATAGGGTTAGTAGTGTAGTAGGGTACTACTTTAGACCAGGGCCCATAGGGTTAGTAGTGTACTACTTTAGACCAGGGCCCATAGGGTTAGTAGTGTAGTAGTGTACTACTTCAGACCAGGACCCATAGGGTAAGTAGTGTAGTAGGGTACTACTTTAGACCAGGGCCCATAGGGTTTGTAGTGTAGTAGTCTACTACTTTAGACCAGGGTCCATAGGGTTAGTAGTGTAGTAGGGTACTACTTTAGACCAGGGCCCATAGGGTTAGTAGTGTAGTAGTCTACTACTTTAGACCAGGACCCATAGGGTTAGTAGTGTAGTAGTCTACTACTTTAGACCAGGGCCTATAGGGTTAGTAGTGTAGTAGGGTACTACTTTAGACCAGGGCCCATAGGGTTAGTAGTGTAGTAGGGTACTACTTTAGACCAGGACCCATAGGGTTAGTAGTGTAGTAGGGTACTACTTTAGACCAGGACCCATAGGGTTAGTAGTGTAGTAGTCTACTACTTTAGACCAGGGCCCATAGGGTTAGTAGTGTAGTAGGCTACTACTTTAGACCAGGGCCCATAGGGTTAGTAGTGTAGTAGTGTACTACTCCAGACCAGGACCCATAGGGTTAGTAGTGTAGTAGTCTACTACTTTAGACCAGGACCCATAGGGTTAGTAGTGTAGTAGTCTACTACTTTAGACCAGGGCCCATAGGGTTAGTAGTGTAGTAGTGTACTACTTTAGACCAGGGCCCATAGGGTTAGTAGGGTACTACTTTAGACCAGGTCCCATAGGGTTAGTATGGTACTACTTTAGACCAGGGCCCATAGGGTTAGTAGTGTACTACTTTAGACCAGGGCCCATAGGGTTAGTAGTGTAGTAGTCTACAACTTTAGACCAGGTCCCATAGGGTTAGTAGTGTAGTAGGGTACTACTTTAGACCAGGACCCATAGGGTTAGTAGTGTAGTAGTGTACTACTTCAGACCAGGACCCATAGGGTTAGTAGTGTAGTAGTCTACTACTTTAGACCAGGGCCAATAGGGTTAGTGGTGTAGTAGTCTACTACTTTAGACCAGGACCCATAGGGTTAGTAGTGTAGTAGGGTACTACTTTAGACCAGGGCCCATAGGGTTAGTAGTGTAGTAGTCTACTACTTTAGACCAGGACCCATAGGGTTAGTAGGGTACTACTTTAGACCAGGGCCCATAGGGTTAATAGTGTAGTAGTCTACTACTTTAGACCAGGACCCATAGGGTTAGTAGGGTACTACTTTAGACCAGGGCCCATAGGGTTAGTAGGGTACTACTTTAGACCAGGGCCAATAGGGTTAGTAGTGTAGTAGTCTACTACTTTAGACCAGGACCCATAGGGTTAGTAGTGTAGTAGGGTACTACTTTAGACCAGGGCCCATAGGGTTAGTAGGGTACTACTTTAGACCAGGGCCCATAGGGTTAGTAGTCTACTACTTTAGACCAGGACCCATAGGGTTAGTAGGGTACTACTTTAGACCAGGGCCCATAGGGTTAGTAGTGTACTACTTTAGACCAGGGCCCATAGGGTTAGTAGGGTAGTAGGGTACTACATTAGACCAGGGCCCATAGGGTTAGTAGGGTACTACTTTAGACCAGGGCCCATAGGGTTAGTAGTGTAGTAGTCTATTACTTTAGACCAGGGCCCATAGGGTTAGTAGGGTACTACTTTAGACCAGGGCCCATAGGGTTAGTAGTGCACTACTTTAGACCAGGGCCCATAGGGTTAGTAGTGTAGTAGTGTACTACTTCAGACCAGGACCCATACGGTTAGTAGTGTAGTAGGGTACTACTTTAGACCAGGGCCCATAGGGTTAGTAGTGTACTACTTTAGACCAGGGCCCATAGGGTTAGTAGTGTAGTAGGGTACTACTTCAGACCAGGACCCATAGGGTAAGTAGTGTAGTAGTGTACTACTTTAGACCAGGACCCATAGGGTTAGTAGTGTAGTAGTCTACTACTTTAGACCAGGACCGATAGGGTTAGTAGTGTAGTAGTCTACTACTTTAGACCAGGACCTATAGGGTTAGTAGTGTAGTAGGGTACTGCTTTAGACCAGGGCCCATAGGGTTAGTAGTGTAGTAGGGTACTACTTTAGACCAGGACCCATAGGGTTAGTAGTGTAGTAGTCTACTACTTTAGACCAGGGCCCATAGGGTTAGTAGTGTAGTAGTCTACTACTTTATACCAGGGCCCATAGGGTTAGTAGTGTAGTAGTCTACTACTTTAGACCAGGACCCATAGGGTTAGTAGTGTAGTAGTCTACTACTTTAGACCAGGACCCATAGGGTTAGTAGTGTACTACTTTAGACCAGGGCCCATAGGGTTAGTAGTGTAGTAGTTTACTACTTTAGACCAGGGCCCATAGGGTTAGTAGTGTACTACTTTAGACCAGGACCCATAGGGTTAGTAGTGTAGTAGTCTACTACTTTAGACCAGGGCCAATAGGGTTAGTAGGGTACTACTTTAGACCAGGACCCATAGGGTTAGTAGTGTAGTAGTGTACTACTTCAGACCAGGACCCATAGGGTTAGTAGTGTAGTAGTTTACTACTTTAGACCAGGACCCATAGGGTTAGTAGGGTACTACTTTAGACCAGGGCCAATAGGGTTAGTAGTGTAGTAGTCTACTACTTTAGACCAGGACCCATAGGGTTAGTAGTGTAGTAGGGTACTACTTTAGACCAGGGCCCATAGGGTTAGTAGGGTACTACTTTAGACCAGGGCCCATAGGGTTAGTAGTGTAGTAGGGTACTACTTTAGACCAGGACCCATAAGATTAGTAGTGTAGTAGGGTACTACTTTAGACCAGGGCCCATAGGGTTAGTAGGGTACTACTTTAGACCAGGGCCCATAGGGTTAGTAGTGTAGTAGTCTACTACTTTAGACCAGGACCCATAGGGTTAGTAGTGTACTACTTTAGACCAGGGTCCATAGGGTTAGTAGTGTAGTAGGGTACTACTTTAGACCAGGGCCCATAGGGTTAGTAGGGTACTACTTTAGACCAGGGCCCATAGGGTTAGTAGTGTAGTAGTCTACTACTTTAGACCAGGACCCATAGGGTTAGTAGTGTAGTAGTCTACTACTTTAGACCAGGGCCCATAGGGTTAGTAGTGTAGTAGGGTACTACTTTAGACCAGGGCCCATAGGGTTAGTAGTGTAGTAGTCTACTACTTTAGACCAGGACCCATAGGGTTAGTAGTGTAGTAGGGCACTACTTTAGACCAGGGCCCATAGGGTTAGTAGTGTAGTAGTCTACTACTTTAGACTAGGGCCCATAGGTTTAGTAGTGTAGTAGGGTACTACTTTAGACCAGGGCCCATAGGGTTAGTAGTGTACTACTTTAGACCAGGACCCATAGGGTTAGTAGTGTAGTAGTGTACTACTTCAGACCAGGACCCATAGGGTTAGTAGTGTAGTAGTCTACTACTTTAGACCAGGGCCCATAGGGTTAGTAGTGTAGTAGTCTACTACTTTAGACCAGGACCCATAGGGTTAGTAGTGTAGTAGGGTACTACTTTAGACCAGGACCCATAGGGTTAGAAGTGTACTACTTTAGACCAGGACCCATAGGGTTAGTAGTGTAGTAGTCTACTACTTTAGACCAGGACCCATAGGGTTAGTAGTGTAGTAGTGTACTACTTTAGACCAGGACCCATAGGGTTAGAAGTGTACTACTTTAGACCAGGGCCCATAGGGTTAGAAGTGTACTACTTCAGACCAGGACCCATAGGGTTAGTAGTGTAGTAGGGTACTACTTTAGACCAGGACCCATAGGGTTAGAAGTGTACTACTTTAGACCAGGACCCATAGGGTTAGTAGTGTAGTAGTCTACTACTTTAGACCAGGACCCATAGTGTTAGTAGTGTAGTAGTGTACTACTTTAGACCAGGGTCCATAGGGTTAGTAGTGTAGTAGTCTACTACTTTAGACCAGGGCCCATCGGGTTAGTATGGTACTACTTTAGACCAGGGCCCATAGGGTTAGTAGTGTAGTAGTCTACTACTTTAGACCAGGGCCTATAGGGTTAGTAGTGTAGTAGTCTACTACTTTAGACCAGGGCCCATAGGGTTAGTAGTGTAGTAGGGTACTACTTTAGACCAGGGCCCATATGGTTAGTAGTGTAGTAGTCTACTACTTTAGACCAGGACCCATAGGGTTAGTAGTGTAGTAGGGTACTACTTTAGACCAGGACCCATAGGGTTAGAAGTGTACTACTTCAGACCAGGACCCATAGGGTTAGTAGTGCACTACTTTAGACCAGGGCCTATAGGGTTATTAGGGTACTACTTTAGACCAGGGCCTATAGGGTTAGTAGGGTACTACTTTAGACCAGGGCCCATAGGGTTAGTAGTGTACTACTTCAGACCAGGACCCATAGGGTTAGTAGTGTAGTAGTCTACTACTTTAGACCAGGGCCCATAGGGTTAGTATGGTACTACTTTAGACCAGGGCCCATAGGGTTAGTAGTGTAGTAGTGTACTACTTTAGACCAGGGCCCATAGGGTTAGTAGGGTACTACTTTAGACCAGGGCCCATAGGGTTAGAGGGTACTACTTTAGACCAGGGCCCATAGGGTTAATAGGGTACTACTTTAGACCAGGACCCATAGGGTTAGTAGGGTACTACTTTAGACCAGGGCCCATAGGGTTAGTAGTGTAGTAGTGTACTACTTTAGACCAGGGCCCATAGGGTTAGTAGTGTAGTAGGCTACTACTTTAGATCAGGGCCCATAGGGTTAGTAGTGTACTACTTTAGACCAGGGCCCATAGTGTTAGTAGTGTAGTAGTGTACTACTTTAGACCAGGGCCCATAGGGTTAGTAGTGTAGTAGGCTACTACTTTAGATCAGGGCCCATAGGGTTAGTAGTGTACTACTTTAGACCAGGGCCCATAGGGTTAGTAGTGTAGTAGGGTACTACTTTAGACCAGGACCCATAGGGTTAGTAGGGTACTACTTTAGACCAGGGCCCATAGGGTTATTACCGTACTACTTTAGACCAGGGCCCATAGGGTTGGTAGGGTACTACTTTAGACCAGGGCCCATGGGGTTAGTAGGGTACTACTTTAGACCAGGGCCCATAGGGTTAGTAGGGTACTACTTTAGACCAGGGCCCATAGGGTTAGTAGGGTACTAATTTAGACCATGGCCCATAGGGTTAGTAGGGTACTACTTTAGACCAGGGCCCATAGGGTTAGTACCGTACTACTTTAGACCAGGGCCCATAGGGTTAGTAGTGTACTACTTTAGACCAGGGCCCATAGGGTTAGTAGTGTACTACTTTAGACCAGGGCCCATAGGTTTAGTACCGTACTACTTTAGACCAGGGCCCATATGGTTAGTAGGGTACTACTTTAGACCAGGGCCTATAGGGTTAGTACCATACTACTTTAGACCATGGCCCATAGGGTTAGTAGTGTACTACTTTAGACCAGGGCCCATAGGGTTAGTAGGGTACTACTTTAGACCAGGGCCCATAGGGTTAGTAGGGTACTACTTTAGACCAGGGCCCATAGGGTTAGTAGGGTACTACTTTAGACCAGGACCCATAGGGTTAGTAAAGTACTACTTTAGACCAGGGCCCATAGGGTTAGTAGGGTACTACTTTAGACCAGGGCCCATATGGTTAGTAGGGTAACTACTTTAGACCAGGGCCCATAGGGTTAGTAGGGTACTACTTTAGACCAGGGCCCATAGGGTTAGTAGTGTACTACTTTAGACCAGGGCCCATAGGGTTAGTAGTGTACTACTTTAGACCAGGGTCCATAGGGTTAGTAGTGTACTACTTTAGACCAGGGCCCATAGGGTTAGTAGGGTACTACTTTAGACCAGGGCCCATAGGGTTAGTAGGGTACTACTTTAGACCAGGGCCCATAGGGTTAGTAGTGTAGTAGGGTACTACTTTAGACCAGGGCCCATAGGGTTAGTAGGGTACTACTTTAGACCAGGACCCATAGGGTTAGTAGTGTACTACTTTAGACCAGGGCCCATAGGGTTAGTAGTGTACTACTTTAGACCAGGGCCCATAGGGTTAGTAGTGTACTACTTTAGACCAGGGCCCATAGGGTTAGTAGTGTAGTACTTTAGACCAGGGCCCATAGGGTTAGTAGTGTACTACTTTAGACCAGGGCCCATAGGGTTAGTAGGGTACTACTTTAGACCAGGGCCCATAGGGTTAGTAGGGTACTAATTTAGACCATGGCCCATAGGGTTAGTAGGGTACTACTTTAGTGGTTCGAGAGAGAGACTGTTACCTCTGTCTGTTGTAGTGGTTAGAGAGAGAGACGGTTACCTCTGTCTGTTGTAGTGGTTAGAGAGAGAGACTGTTACCTCTGTCTGTTGTAGTGGTTAGAGAGAGAGGGAGACTGTTACCTCTGTCTGTTGTAGTGGTTAGAGAGAGAGACTGTTACCTCTGTCTGTTGTAGTGGTTAGAGAGAGAGACTGTTACCTCTGTCTGTTGTAGTGGTTAGAGAGAGAGACTGTTACCTCTGTCTGTTGTAGTGGTTAGAGAGAGAGACTGTTACCTCTGTCTGTTGTAGTGGTTCGAGAGAGAGACTGTTACCTCTGTCTGTAGTAGTGGTTAGAGAGAGAGACTGTTACCTCTGTCTGTTGTAGTGGTTAGAGAGAGAGACGGTTACCTCTGTCTGTTGTAGTGGTTAGAGAGAGAGACTGTTACCTCTGTCTGTTGTAGTGGTTAGAGAGAGAGACTGTTACCTCTGTCTGTTGTAGTGAATAGAGAGATAGAGAGACTGTTACCTCTGTCTGTTGTAGTGGTTAGAGAGAGAGACTGTTACCTCTGTCTGTTGTAGTGAATAGAGAGAGAGAGAGACTGTTACCTCTGTCTGTTGTAGTGGTTAGAGAGAGAGAGACTGTTACCTCTGTCTGTTGTAGTGGTTAGAGAGAGAGGGAGACTGTTACCTCTGTCTGTTGTAGTGGTTAGAGAGAGAGACTGTTACCTCTGTCTGTAGTAGTGTTTAGAGAGAGACTGTTACCTCTCTCTGTTGTAGTGGTTAGAGAGAGACTGTTACCTCTGTCTGTTGTAGTGTTTAGAGAGAGAGACTGTTACCTCTCTCTGTTGTAGTGGTTAGAGAGAGAGACTGTTACCTCTGTCTGTTGTAGTGGTTAGAGAGAGAGGGAGACTATTACCTCTGTCTGTTATAGTGGTTAGAGAGAGAGACTGTTACCTCTGTCTGTTGTAGTGGTTAGAGAGAGAGGGAGACTGTTACCTCTGTCTGTTGTAGTGTGTGTCACTGTGCTGTTCTGTGTCTCTACCTGGTTGACTTTGTCCTTCCCTCTATCTGCTGCTGAGCGGTTGGATTGGTCCTGTCATGTCCACTGGTCTCCCTCTGAATCACACACACACACACACACACACACACACACACACACACACACACACACACAAAAACACATGCACAGACACACGTGAACACACACACACACAAACACACAAACACACACGTAAACACACAAATACACACACACACACACACACACACACACACACACACACACACACACAGACACACATATAAACACACTCCCACACACACAAGACATTGTTTTTGTTGTTGTTTGTTGTGTCCAGTAGAGCTGCATGGGGACTGACTGACTCAATGGTGTTTTCATAGCATTATTACCTACCGATATTAACTACCATGAATACATCACTGGTGCAGAAGAATGGACTCCTCATAATGAATTATCATTATATATATAATTATTACATAGCATTATTACCTACCGGTATTAACTACCATGATTAACTACCATATTTTACCTACCATTATTACCTACCATTAATACCTACCATTATTACCTACCGGTATTAACTACCATGATTAACTACCATTATTACCTACCGGCATTAACTACCATTATTACCTACCATTATTACCTACCGGTATTAACTACCATTAATACCTACCATTATTACCTACCGGTATTAACTACCATGATTAACTACCATTATTACCTACCGGTATTAACTACCATGATTAACTACCAGTATTACCTACCATTAATACCTACCACGATCACCTACCATTAATACATACCATTAATACCTACCATTATTACCTACCGGTATTAACTACCATGATTAACTACCATTAATACCTACCATTATTAACTACCATTATTACCTGTCATTATTACCTACCATTATTACCTATCATTATCGCCTACCATTATTACCTACCATTATTACCTATCAGTATTACCTACCATTATCACCTACCAGTATTACTTCCATTATTACCTACCATTAATACCTACCATTATTACCTACCGGTATGAACTACCATGATTAACTACCATTATTACCTACCATTATTAACTACCATTATCACCTGTCATTATTACCGACCATTATTATGTACAATTATTACTACTATTATCACCTACTGTTATTACCTGTCATTGTTACCTACCATTATCACCTACCATTATCACCTACCATTAATACCTACCATTATTACCTACCATTATTACCTACCAGTATTACTACCATTATTACCTACCATTATCACCTACCATTATTACCTACCATTAATACCTACCATTATCACCTACCATTAATACCTACCATTATTACCTACCATTATCACCTACCAGTATTACTACCATTATCACCTACCATTATTACCTACTGTTATTACCTACCATTATCACCTACCATTAATACCTACCATTATTACCTACCGGTATTAACTACCATTATTACCTACCATTTTCACCTACCGGTATTACTACCATTATTACCTACCATTAATACCTACCATTATTACCTACCATTATTACCTACTATTATTAACTACCATTATTTGCATGTGTTTATTTCAGGAAATGGCTTCCTGAAATCCCTCAAGCAGCTGATTGGTCGACTCCATGGCAAATTGGAGAGCTGACCTCGCCCCCTCGTCAAGACGCAGCTGTCTCCAATTACCCATTCATTCTGAAGCTACATAAAAGCCAGTGTTCTGTTCAGGAGGGAGATCATTGCTGGGAGGTCATTGCAGAGAGATTGAATGTGATAGAGATTCATTGCTGGGAGGTCATTGCAGAGAGATTGAATGTGATCGAGATTCATTGCTGGGAGGTCATTGCAGAGAGATTGAATGTGATCGAGATTCATTGCTGGGAGGTCATTGCAGAGAGATTGAATGTGATAGATTCATTGCTGGGAGGTCATTGCAGAGAGATTGAATGTGATAGAGATTCATTGCTGGGAGGTCATTGCAGAGAGATTGAATGTGATAGAGATTCATTGCTGGGAGGTCATTGCAGAGAGATTGAATGTGAGGGAGGTCATTGCTGGGAGGTCATTGCAGAGAGATTGAATGTGATAGAGATTCATTGCTGGGAGGTCATTGCTGAGAGAGGAGGCTGATGGCTGTGGATAATTTACTATGTTAGTTGTTGGTAGCAGTTGGTATGTTCTGTAAGTTTGTTGCTCAGATAGAGCTTATTTGATGTCCTTTGTTTCTTAGGTTGTTTGAGAAATGATTTGTTCTCCTGTTTAATTTGTTCCCAGGGGGGAAGGGGGAGGCACTTAGGGAGTGCTTAGGCAAGAGGCCCGCGGGCATACATATACATATATTGAGTGTAGTCTGGCCCAGGAGTGGGAAGGTGAACGGAAAGGCTCTGGAGCAACGAACTGCCCTTGCTGTCTCTGCCTGGCCGGTTCCCCTCTTTCCACTGGGATTCTCTGCCTCTAACCCTATTACAGGGGCTGAGGCTTACTGGGGCTCTTTCATGCCTACCCTAGGAGGGGTGCGTCACTTGAGTGGGTTGAGTCACTGATGTCATCTTCCTGTCTGGGTTGGCTCCCCCCCCTTGGGTTGTGCCGTGGCTATACTCGGCCTTGTCTCAGGATGGTAAGTTGGTGGTTGAAGATATCCCTCTAGTGGTGTGGGGGCTGTGCTTTGGCAAAGTGGGTGGGGTTATATCCTGCCTGTTTGGCCCTGTCCGGAGGTATCGTTGGACGGGGCCCTCCTGTCTCAGCCTCCAGTATTTATGCTGCAATAGTCGGGGCCTAAGGTCAGTCTGTTATCTCTGGAGTATTTCTCCTGTCTTACCCGGTGTCCTGTGTGAATTTAAGTATTCTCTCTCTCTCTCTCTCTCTCTCTCTCTCTCTCTCTCTCTCTCTCTCTCTCTCTCTCTCTCTCTCTCTCTCTCTCTCTCTCTCTCTCTCTCTCTCTCTCTCTCTCTCTCTCTCTCTCTCTCTCTCTCTCTCTCTCTCTCTCTCTCTCTCTATATATATATATATATATATATATATATATATATATATATATATATATATATATATATATATATATATATATATATATATATATATATATATATATATATATATATATACACACACACCTCAGGAAGTAACATAGTGTTCTTCATATGATGTGGTAACCTGGTAACCCTGGAACAGGAAGTAGCATAGTGATCTTCATATGATGTGGTAACCTGGTAACCCTGGAACAGGAAGTAGCATAGTGATCTTCATATGATGTGGTAACCTGGTAACCCTGGAACAGGAAGTAGCATAGTGATCTTCATATGATGTGGTAACCTGGTAACCCTGGAACAGGAAGTAACATGGTGTTCTTCATATGATGTGGTAACCCTGGTAACCCTGGAACAGGAAGTAACATAGTGTTCTTCATATGATGTGGTAACCCTGGAACAGGAAGTAACATAGTGATCTTCATATGATGTGGTAACCTGGTAACCCTGGAACAGGAAGTAACATAGTGTTCTTCATATGATGTGGTAACCTGGTAACCCTGGAACAGGAAGTAACATAGTGTTCTTCATATGATGTGGTAACCTGGTAACCCTGGAACAGGAAGTAACATAGTGTTCTTCATATGATGTGGTAACCTGGTAACCCTGGAACAGGAAGTAACATAGTGATCTTCATATGATGTGGTAACCTGGTAACCCTGGAACAGGAAGTAACATAGTGTTCTTCATATGATGTGGTAACTCTGGAACAGGAAGTAACATAGTGTTCTTCATATGAAGTGGTAACCTGGAACAGGAAGTAACATAGTGTTCTTCATATGATGTGGTAACCTGGAACAGGAAGTAACATAGTGTTCTTCATATGATGTGGTAACCTGGAACAGGAAGTAACATAGTGATCTTCATATGATGTGGTAACCCTGGAACAGGAAGTAACATAGTGTTCTTCATATGAAGTGGTAACCTAGTAACCCTGGAACAGGAAGTAGCATAGTGATCTTCATATGATGTGGTAACCCTGGAACAGGAAGTAGCATAGTGATCTTCATATGATGTGGTAACCTGGTAACCCTGGAACAGGAAGTAACATAGTGTTCTTCATATGATGTGGTAACCTGGTAACCCTGGAACAGGACGTAGCATAGTGATCTTCATATGATGTGGTAACCCTGGTAACCCTGGAACAGGAAGTAACATAGTGTTCTTCATATGATGTGGTAACCCTGGAACAGGAAGTAACATAGTGTTCTTCATATGATGTGGTAACCTGGAACAGGAAGTAACATAGTGATCTTCATATGAAGTGGTAACCTGGTAACCCTGGAACAGGAAGTAACATAGTGTTCTTCAAATGATGTGGTAACCTGGTAACCCTGGAACAGGAAGTAACATAGTGTTCTTCATATGATGTGGTAACCTGGTAACCCTGGAACAGGAAGTAACATAGTGTTCTTCATATGATGTGGTAACCTGGTAACCCTGGAACAGGAAGTAGCATAGTGATCTTCATATGATGTGGTAACCCTGGAACAGGAAGTAACATAGTGTTCTTCATATGATGTGGTAACCTGGTAACCCTGGAACAGGAAGTAACATAGTGTTCTTCATATAATGTGGTAACCCTGGAACAGGAAGTAACATAGTGATCTTCATATGATGTGGTAACCTGGTAACCCTGGAACAGGAAGTAACATAGTGTTCTTCATATGATGTGGTAACCCTGGAACAGGAAGTAACATAGTGTTCTTCATATGATGTGGTAACCCTGGAACAGGAAGTAACATAGTGTTCTTCATATGAAGCGGTAACCTGGTAACCCTGGAACAGGAAGTAACATAGTGATCTTCATATGATGTGGTAACCCTGGAACAGGAAGTAACATAGTGATCTTCATATGATGTGGTAACCCTGGAATGGGAAGTCACGTGTGTGTGTTCTGTTGCCAAGCTCTTTGTAGTGATTGGATGAAAGTGGGCACACTAAACCAGGCTGGTGGGCGTATGTCTGGCGACAGAGAGAGAGAGAGAGAGGAGAGCAGTGGGCTGAGGAAAGAGAAGAACAGAGAGGATCCAATATGTTCATGTCCACGTCCTGGAGGAGACCATGTGACGTTGAGGATTAATCACTTTTCTTCTGCTCCGGTACCTGAAAAAAATAAACAATGATATCATCATCGCTTTGCACAAAAAGGGCTTCACAGGCAAGGATATTGCTGCCAGTAAGATCACACCTAAATCAACCATTTATTGGATCATCAAGAACTTCAGGGAGAGCGGTTCAATTGTTGTGAAGAATGCTTCAGGGCACCCAAGAAAGTCCAGCAAGCGCCAGGACCGTCTCCTAAAGTTGATTCAGTTGCGGGATCGGGGCACCACCAGTACAGAGCTTGCTCAGGAATGGCAGCAGGCAGGTGTGAGTGCATCTGCACGCACAGTGAGGCAAAGACTTTTGGAGGATGGCCTGGTGTCAAGAAGGGCAGCAAAGAAGCCACTTCTCTCCAGGAAAAACATCAGGGACAGACTGATATTCTGCAGAAGGTACAGGGATTGGACTGCTGAGGACTGGGGTAAAGTCATTTCCTCTGATGAATCCCCTTTCCGATTGTTTGGGGCATTTGGAAAAAAGCTTGTCCGGAGAAGACAAGGTGAGCGCTACCATCAGTCCTGTGTCATGCCAACAGTAAAGCATCCTGAGACCATTCATGTGTGGAGTTGCTTCTCAGCCAAGGGAGTGGGCTCACTCACAATTTTGCCTAAGAACACAGCCATGAATAAAGAATGGTACCAACACATCCTCCGAGAGCAACTTCTCCCAACCATCCAGGAACAGTACGGTGAGGAACAATGCCTTTTCCAGCATGATGGAGCACCTTGCCATAAGGCAAAAGTGATAGCTAAGTGGCTCGGGGAACAAAACATGGATATTTTGGGTCCATGGCCAGGAAACTCCTCAGACTTTAATCCCATTGAGAACTTGAGGTCAATCCTCAAGAGGTGGGTGGACAAACAAAACCCCACAAATTCTGACAAACTCCAAGCATTGATTATGCAAGAATGGGCTGCCATCAGTCAGGATGTGGCCCAGAAGTTAATTGACGGCATGCCAGGGCGAATTACAGAGGTCTTGAAAAAGAAGGGTCAACACTGCAAATATTGACTCTTTGCATCAACTTCCTGTAATTGTCAATAAAAGCCTTTGACACTTATGAAATGCTTGTAATTATTCATCAGTATTCCATAGTAACATCTGACAAAAAATACCTAAAGACACTGAAACAGCTCTGTGAACATTTATATTTGTGTCATTCTCAAAACTTTTGGCCACTACTGTACACAGTACCAGTCGAAAGTTTGGACACACCTACTCATTCAAGGGTTTTTCTTTATTTTCTACATTGTAGAATAATAGTGAAGACATCAAAACTATGAAATAACACATGAAATCATGTAGTAACCAAAAAAGGCCTGATTCACGCAGTCTCCTCTGAACAGTTGATGTTGAGATGTGTCTGTTACTTGAACTCTGTGAAGTATTTCTTTGGGCTGCAATCTGAGGTGCAGTTAACTGAGGTGAACGTGTCCTCTGCAGCAGAGGTAACTCTGGGCCTTCCTTTCCTGTGGCGGTCCTCATGAGAGACAGTTAGCTCTAATGAACGTATCCTCTGCAGCAGAGGTAACTCTGGGTCTTCCTTTTCTGTGACGGTCCTCTTGAGAGCCAGTTTCATCATTGCGCTTGATGGTTTTTGCGACTGCACTTGAAGAAACTTTTGAAGTTCTTGACATTTTTCGGATTGACTTATCCTCTTGTCTTAAAGTAATGATGGAGCTGTCATTTCTCTTTGCTTATTTGAGCTGTTCTTGCCATAATACGGACTTGGTCTTTTACCAAATAGGGTTATCTTCTGTACACCACCCCTGCCTTGTCACAACACAACCGATTGGCTCAAACGCGTTAAGATGGAAAGAAAATCCACAAATTTGCATTTAACAAGGCACACCTGTTAATTGAAATGCATTCCAGGTGACTACCTAATGAAGCTGGTTGAGAGAATGCCAAGAGTGTACAAAGCTGTCATCAAGGCACTTTTTTGGTTACTACATGATTCCATATGTGCTATTTCTGCAATGTAGAAAATAGTTAAAATAAAGTAAACCCTTGAATGAGTAGGCGATTCCAATCTTTTAATTGGTCAACCAGATTGAAACAGTTTGCCGATTGGTCCCTTCTGGCCAGCTGACTGGTACTATCTGGCCAGCTGACCCCTCTGGCTGGCTGACTGGTCCTATCTGGCCGGCCGACTGGTCCTATCTGGCCGGCCGACTGGTCCTATCTGGCCGGCCGACTGGTCCTATCTGGCTTGCCGTCTGGTACTATCGGTCCTGGCTGACTGGTCCCTTCTGGCCAGCCGACTGGTACTATCTGGCCTGCCGACTGGTACTATCTGGCCGGCTGACTGGTTCCATGAAAACTGCAGCTTGCAGTTACAGTTCTGTTTAATAGACAGTATTTATTTGACATTAGCTGATGTAGATCAGTAGAAGGCGTCCTATTCCGTATAAAGGATATCATGTTACAGGATCATTAGTCAGTAAAACCATTACTGTTATTCCTCATTGGTCATTTAGTTTTCTGTTCCTTCCCTATTTTGCTACTGTAACTATTTATCTTGAAATCTAATATGCCTACCTGTGTGTAAATCACAAGAGGCTTAGTCATTCATGTAGGCATTCATGTAGGTATTCATGTAGGTATGCTTTTTGGTATTCATATAGGCATTCATGTAGGCATTCGTGTAGTCATTCATGTAGGCATTCGTGTAGTCATTCATGTAGGCATTCATGTAGGTATGCTTTTTGGTATTCATATAGGCATTCATGTAGGCATTCATGTAGTCATTCATGTAGGCATTAATGTAGGCATTAATGTAGTCATTCATGTAGGTATGCATGTAGGTATTCATATAGGTATTCATGTAGCCATTCTTGTAGGTGTTAATGTAGTCATTTGTGTAGTCATTCATGTAGGTATTCATGTAGTCATTCATGTAGTCATCCATGTAGGTATTCATGTGGTCATTAATGTGGTCACCCATGTAGTCATTAATGTAGGTATTCATGTAGTCACCCATGTAGTCATTCATGTAGGTATTTAAGTAGTCCTTCATATTGGAATGTATGTATTCATGTAGTCACTCATGTGGTCACCCATGTATTAATTCCTATAGGTATTCATGTAGTCATTAATGTAGTCATTCATGCGGTCACCCATGTATTAATGTAGTCCTTCATGTAGGTATTCATGTAGTCGTCCATGTGGTCACCCATGTATTCATTCATGTAGGTATTGATGTAGTCATTCATGTAGGTATTCATGTATGTGTTCATGTAGTCATTCATGTAGTCATTCATGTAGTTATTCATGTAGTAATTCATGTAGTCATTCATGTGGTCACCCATGTATTAATTAAATTGGTTATTCATGTAGTCATTCATGTAGGTATTCATGTAGGTGTTCATGTAGTCATTCATGTAGGTATTAATTAAGTAATTAATGTAGGTATTCATGTAGGTGTTCATGTAGTCATTCATGTGGTCATTCAGGCAGGTATTCTACATAATGGACATGTTGATTTTTAAGTCATAAAATGAGAATTGGCTATATTAAAATGTCTCTTCTCTCAATCATTTTGTCATTTTAGTAGTGTGCAGAAGCAGAGGTGGTAAAGAGACTCTCAGTAGCTCATAAACACAACAGATCTTGCCTATGTAGTATAATATGACAAGTGTCTGCAATTAGTCAAGGTCAACCACCTTTTGATTTGTCTTGAAGTTGGGGTGACTTAGAGACATTTGCTGTTATAGCATGAACCCTTTCTAAAACCCCTGCACTTGGGATTAAATATAGCCTCACAAAGCACTTCATGATGACAGAAGCGAGTGCTATGGGGCGATAGTCATTTAGTTCAGTTACCTTAGCTCTCTCGGGTACAGGAACAACGGTGGCCATCTTGAAGCAGGTGGGGACAACAGACTGGGATAGGGAGAGATTGAATATGTTCGTATCCACTCCGGCCAGCTGGTCTGCTCATGCTCTGTAGAGGCGGCTAGGGATGCATTCTGGGCCGGCAGCCTTGCGAGTATTAACACTCTTAAATGTCTTACTTAAGTCGGCCGCGGAGAACGAGAGCTCACAGTCCTCAGGATCGGCCCTTGCCGGGGGCACTGTGTTATCCTCAAAGCAGGAGAAGAAGGTGTTTAACTAGTCCGGGAGAAAGACGTCGGTGTCCGAGACGTGGCTTTCCCTTAGTAATCCGTGATGGTCTGGAGTCCCTGCCACATACGTCTCGTGTCTGAGCCGTTGAATTGCAAGTCCACTCTATCTCTGTACTGACCTTTTGCCTGTTTGATTGCCTTACGGAGGACATAACTGGACTGTTTGTACTCAACCATATTCCCAGTCACCTTGTTGTGGTTAAATGTGGTTGTTCACGCTTTCAGTTTTGCGCGGATGATGCCATCTATCCACTGTTTCTGGTTTGGGTAGGTTTTAATAGTCACAGTGGGAACAACATCCCCTACACACTTCCTGATGAACTCAGTCACCGTATCAGTGTACACAATGTTATTCTCAGAGTCATCCCGGAACATATCCCAGTCCTTGTGATCAAAACTATCTTGAAGCATGGATTCTGATTGGTCAGACCAGCGTTGAATAGACCCTAGCACAGGTACTTAATGTTTGAGCTCTGCCTTTAGGAAGGGAGGAGCAGAATGGAGTCGTGATCTGATTTGCTGAAGGGAGAGCGGGGGAGGGCCTTGTAACCATAACAATGGTAACAATGTAACAACAGTCGAGAGTTTTTGAAGTGTGAGTATTGCAGACAACGTGTTGATAGAACTTAGGTAGCGTTTTCCTAAAATGTGCTTTGTTAAAGTCCCCAGCTACAATAAATGAGACCTCAGGATATGTGGTTTCCAGTTTGCAGAAGTCCAATGTAGTTGCTTGAGAGCCGTAATGGTGCCGGCACGAGGGGGAATATACACGGCTGTGACGATGACCGAAGATAATTATCTGGGGAAGTAATGTGATCTCCTCCCCTTTCATCTACACTGATTGAAGTGGATTTAACAAGTGACAAGGGATCGTAGCCTCGCACACTCAGCGTACATACACTCTGTTCTAATATAAACTAGCGGCCCACTTAGAAATATGTGCATTGGATCAGAACCTAAGTGTGTATACATGTCTTCAGTAAGTATGAGACTGAATACATATTCATATTCATATCATACCTGCTTTCAGTAAGTATTAGACTGAAGACATATTCATGTTCATATCATACCTGTTTTCAGTGAGTATGAGACTGAATACATATTCATATCATACCTGTTTTCAGTAAGTATGAGACTGAATACATATTCATATTCATATCATACCTGTTTTCAGTGAGTATGAGACTGAATACATATTCATATCATACCTGTTTTCAGTAAGTATGAGACTGAATACATATTCATATAGTACCTGTTTTCAGTGAGTATGAGACTGAATACATATTCATATAGTACCTGTTTTCAGTGAGTATGAGACTGAATACATATTCATATAGTACCTGTTTTCAGTGAGTATGAGACTGAATACATATTCATATAGTACCTGTTTTCAGTGAGTATGAGACTGAATACATATTCATATAGTACCTGTTTTCAGTGAGTATGAGACTGAATACATATTCATATAGTACCTGTTTTCAGTGAGTATGAGACTGAATACATATTCATATTCATATCATACCTGTTTTCAGTAAGATGAATGAAACACAACGACACACCTCCACACCATCTTACTCGGTGTGACATCACTTCCTCATCAAGATACACGCTTGCAGACGATAACGCATTAGTAGAAAAATAATCAGGTGAGAGAAAATAATATCAGATTTGTTTTATAGCGTATTAGTTAGTGAATCATATTAACAATTCACGTAATTAAATCTTCCATTGAAAAGAACATGGAAATAGAAACAATAACAAAATGATCTGATTATATTTTTGAGGTATGAAACAGCGTCGTCCTAAATGGCACCCTGTTTACCTCTATAGAGATCCCCTTCTGACCAGGGCCCAGAGCACTAGATAGGGAATAGGCTGGCGTTTGGCATGCATTAACAGCCTTTA
>NC_092164.1:1716677-1749177 GCF_045791955.1 Oncorhynchus clarkii lewisi
GTCCCTGGCCTTGTTAGGATAAACTATTAAACAACAACAATACAACCTCAGTCCCTGGCCTTGTTAGGATAAACTATTAAACAACAACAATACAACCTCAGTCCCTGGCCTTGTTAGGATAAACTACTACAACCACAATATAACCTCAGTCCCTGGCCTTGTTAGGATAAACTATTACAACCACAATATAACCTCAGTCCCTGGCCTTGTTAGGATAAACTACTACAACAACAATATAACCTCAGTCCCTGGCCTTGTTAGGATAAACTATTAAACAACAACAATATAACCTCAGTCCCTGGTTAGGATAAACTATTAAACAACAACAATATAACCTCAGTCCCTGGCCTTGTTAGGATAAACTATTAAACAACAACAATATAACCTCAGTCCCTGGCCTTGTTAGGATAAACTATTAAACAACAACAATATAACCTCAGTCCCTGGCCTTGTTAGGATAAACTATTAAACAACAATATAACCTCAGTCCCTGGCCTTGTTAGGATAAACTATTAAACAACAACAATACAACCTCAGTCCCTGGCCTTGTTAGGATACACTATTAAACAACAACAATATAACCTCAGTCCCTGGCCTTGTTAGGATAAACTATTAAACAACAATACAACCTCAGTCCCTGGCCTTGTTAGGATAAACTACTACAACAACAACAATATAACCTCAGTCCCTGGCCTTGTTAGGATAAACTATTAAACAACAATACAACCTCAGTCCCTGGCCTTGTTAGGATAAACTATTAAACAACAATATAACCTCAGTCCCTGGCCTTGTTAGGATAAACTATTAAACAACAACAATATAACCTCAGTCCCTGGCCTTGTTAGGATAAACTGTTAAACAACAACAATATAACCTCAGTCCCTGGCCTTGTTAGGATAAACTATTACAACAATATAACCTCAGTCCCTGGCCTTGTTAGGATAAACTATTAAACAACAACAATATAACCTCAGTCCCTGGCCTTGTTAGGATAAACTATTACAACAATACAACCTCAGTCCCTGGCCTTGTTAGGATAAACTATTAAACAACAATATAACCTCAGTCCCTGGCCTTGTTAGGATAAACTACTACAACCACAATATAACCTCAGTCCCTGGCCTTGTTAGGATAAACTATTAAACAACAACAATATAACCTCAGTCCCTGGCCTTGTTAGGATAAACTACTACAACAACAATACAGACGTGTTACTCTGCAGTGACCACATGCAGAGAAACATAGGGCAAGCAACATGTAGCACACAGACAGAGAAACATAGGACAAGCAACACGTAACACACATGCAGAGCAACATAGGGCAAGCAACACGTAGCACACAGACAGATCAAGTGGAGGGGCAGGGTCCATTTAGGATCTTGAATACAAGACATGCGTCAGTGTATTGCACTGAAGGTGAGAACCAGATCTTTGTCCAACTCAGGAGCTCATGCTTTCTGAGGATGTAACAGTGATGATGGCTCTTGGGCTTCCTATCAAGCACTTTGAGAGCCTGTTTTGTAGACAGACTGAATGGGTTTTAATGTTGTACAGCAAGCTTGGGTCCAACCAGTCAAGTAGTCTGTTAAGTGGGGGGAGTATCATAGTATTGAAGTACAGTTTGACTGCCTCTGTAGTCAAACTATTTCGTATGAATCGGAAAATAGCTAGGTTGATTTTAGTTATTTGAGTTACCTTTTTTTCCACCTGCATTTAAAAGAGGTTGGAATCAAGTATGATGCCGTGGTACTTAAAATACCACCTGGAGCTCCTCCCCCTGACGTAGACATCTGGCCCAGTCGCATCAGTTGTCCTCTTCGTGGTTAACATACAGACAGTTTTTTTTTCCCCTCTTCACATTGAGATGCAAACATGAGTCACTGAAGCCACTTTGTAACCTGGACCATTACAGCCGTGTCTTCTAGTGCAGCTTGTTGCTTTGCTCGTTGCGTGCAGATATAGCCGCTGTGTCATATGCAAACATCTGAACTTCAGACCCAGTACAGACAGTGGGCAGATCATTAACTTAGAGGCTGGGTCCCCAGTATTGACCCTCGGGGCCACGCCCACATCATAGCTGAGAGTGGGCGACAGGAGTGATATAGCTTTGGTTCACACACAAAAAGAAGGGGAGAAAATACAGTCTTTTGATTCATATCAACATAATTGTAACGGTCGTCGTATGAAGGAGAGGACCAAAGCGCAGCGTGGTAAATGTTCATCTTGATTTTTTAATAACGAATAGTGAACACTGAAACAAAAAAACAATAAAAATGACAAACGAACAGTCCTGAACGGTGAAATAAAACACAGAACAGAAAATAAACACCCACCAAACACAAGTGGGGAAAAGGCTACCTAAGTATGATTCTCAATCAGAGACAACTAACGACACCTGCCTCTGATTGAGAACCCTACCAGGCCAAACGCAAACACACAACATAGAAAACGGAACATAGACCACCCACCCAACTCACGCCCTGACCATACTAAAACCATACGAAGACATAAATAAAATAACTAAGGTCAGAACGTGACAATAATGTACAATAAATTAAATTATTTTCTTATTTTCTTATATATGAAAGGCCTCCTGGGATTAAAAATAAAAATACAAAATACAAATATAGGACAAAACATACATCACGACAAGAGAGACAACACAACACTACGTAAAGAGAGACCTAGACAACATAGCAAGGCAGCAACACATGACAACATAGCATGGTAGCAACACAACATGGTAGCAACACAACGTGGTAGCAACACAACGTGGTAGCAGCTCAACGTGGTAGCAACACAACATGGTAGCAACACAACGTGGTAGCAACACAACGTGGTAGCAGCTCAACGTGGTAGCAACACAACGTGGTAGCAACACAATGTGGTAGCAACACAACGTGGTAGCAACACAACGTGGTAGCAGCTCAACGTGGTAGCAACACAACGTGGTAGCAACACAACGTGGTAGCAGCTCAACATGGCAGCAGCTCAACGTGGTAGCAACACAACGTGGTAGCAACACAACATGGTAGCAGCACAAAACATGGTACAAACATTACTGGGCGGTAGCTCCGACTTAATTTCTACCTATGTAGTTCGCGAACTTCGCCAAAAACAGAAGTTGAGAAACTTTGAGTTGTTGTGTTAGGTGGCTAGCTATATAGTTATACCTTTTGGCAGTTAAGTTACACTTAAGAATAACACTTTAACAACGTCACTTTTTCTCCACCAACTAAACATGTGTTTGGTCTCTCTCTCACCATGTTGAAACAGAGGATTGCTAGCTGTTAGCACTGAAGGTGAGAGGCTTTTAGAGAACTGGAAATAGTATTGCTAGCCGTTAGCACTGAAGGTGAGAGGCTTTTAGAGAACTGGAAATAGTATTGCTAGCCGTTAGCACTGAAGGTGAGAACTGGAAATAGGATTGCTAGCCGTTAGCACTGAAGGTAAGAGGCTTTTAGAGAACTGGAAATAGGATTGCTAGCCGTTAGCACTGAAGGTGAGAGGCTTTTAGAGAACTGGAAATAGTATTGCTCGCCGTTAGCACTGAAGGTGAGAACTGGAAATAGGATTGCTAGCCGTTAGCACTGAAGGTGAGAGGCTTTTAGAGAACTGGAAAAAGTATTGCTAGCCGTTAGCACTGAAGGTACAGAGATACAAGATACAGAGGACAGGATTATTGAACTCATGTTGATCTGGTTGTATTTCTGACTGTGGTAAACTAGATACAGAGGACAGGATTATTGAACTCATGTTGATCTGGTTGTATTTCTGACTGTGGTAAACTAGATACAGAGGACAGGATTATTGAACTCATGTTGATCTGGTTGTATTTCTGACTGTGGTAAACTAGATACAGAGGACAGGATTATTGAACTCATGTTGATCTGGTTGTATTTCTGACTGTGGTAAACTAGATACAGAGGACAGGGTTATTGAACTCATGTTGATCTGGTTGTATTTCTGGCTGTGGTAAACTAGATACGGATGTTGTATTTGTGACTGTGGTAAACTAGATACGGAGGTTTTTTTTGTGACTGTGGTAAACTAGATACGGAGGTTGTATTTGTGACAGTGGTAAACTAGATACAGAGGACAGGGTTATTCTACTCATGTTGATCTGGTTGTATTTCTGACTGTGGTAAACTAGATACGGAGAACGGGGTTATTCTACTCGTGTTAATCTGATAGTATTTCTGACTGTGGTAAACTAGATACAGAGGACAGGGTTATTCTACTCATGTTGATCTGGTTGTATTTGTGACTGTGGTAAACTAGATACGGAGGACAGGGTAATTCTACTCATGTTGATCTGGTTGGAACCAGGCTATGAGGGGTGGCCAGTCCTCTTCTGGCTGTGCCGGGTAGAGAGGAACCAGGCTATGAGGGGTGGCCAGTCCTCTTCTGGCTGTGCCAGGTAGAGAGGAACCAGGCTATGAGGGGTGGCCAGTCCTCTTCTGGCTGTGCCGGGTAGAGAGGAACCAGGCTATGAGGGGTGGCCAGTCCTCTTCTGGCTGTACCAGGTAGAGAGGAACCAGGCTATGAGGGGTGGCCAGTCCTCTTCTGGCTGTACCGGGTAGAGAGGAACCAGGCTATGAGGGGTGGCCAGTCCTCTTCTGGCTGTACCAGGTAGAGAGGAACCAGGCTATGAGGGGTGGCCAGTCCTCTTCTGGCTGTACCGGGTAGAGAGGAACCAGGCTATGAGGGGTGGCCAGTCCTCTTCTGGCTGTACCAGGTAGAGAGGAACCAGGCTACGAGGGGTGGCCAGTCCTCTTCTGGCTGTACCAAGTGGACTTCTGTCTGCTGACCTCTTGCCATGTCCCCCTCCAGAAAGATGTTTCTAACCTCAAGGGTCTTTTCCTGGTTAAATAAAGATCACATCAACCACCAAACAGTGTAGCCAGCATGGCCTGCAGTGTGTGTTTGTTAATGTGTGTTTGTGTGTGTGTTTGGTTGCATGCGTGCGTGTGTGTGTGCATGTGTGTGTGTGCTACTCTACACAGCTAATCAAATGAAGTAGCAATACCCCTGAGTCACTCATTCCAGTCCTGCGTTTGATGTGAGGCCCATATTTACATCGAATTGAGAATATTTACACATTTGGACTGCAGGCAGATACTAGCCAAGGAATGTGGACAGCAACTCTAAACAGAATAGGCCATGTTTACATTCCAAATGGTTCCCTATTCCCTATATAGTGCACTACTTTACGTAGGCCTCTGGTTAAAAGTAGTGCACTACATAGAGAATAGGAAACCATTTGGGATGCAAAACATTAAATATTCTGTTTTGAGTTTCTGTCCACATTTCTTGGCAAGAATCTGACAATGATATGACGAGATGATTAGACCGCTAAACAGATTAACTATGGGATTTATTAGTGGTCAGAACAAAGGGGTTGTTTTTCCAGAAGATAACTGGTGCCGTCTATAGTATGGTGCTTCTCTATGCATATTTTCCAGTCCCAAATGGCACCCTATTCCCTATGTAGTGCACTTCTTTTGACCAGAACCCTATTGAACCTACTCAAGAAGTTGTGCACTATATAGGGGATAGGGTGCCATAGGACTCTGGTCTAAAGTAGTGCACTATGCAAGGAATAGGATGCCATAGGGCTCTAGTCTAAAGTAGTGCACTCTGTAGGGAATAGGGTGTAATTTGGGACGTAGACATTACATAACAATGGGAAGAGGCGGTTAAGTCATTATGCTGGTCTGAGAACAATATAAAAACTCAGAGGTCAATTCATCTGTTTGTAAAATCCTGTCTTTCATTAAGAACTAAATGTCCATTACTTGTGTAACAACCAATACAGTAATACTCTTTGTGATGTGTCTAATCCTTGGTTGGAATTTATTAGTAACGGTTTGTTTACGGTTTTAACACAGACACGAGAGACAGTTTTTAATACAGACAGAACCAACCAGACATAGAGAGACAGTTTTTAATACAGACAGAACCAAGAACACGAGAGACAGTTTTTAATACAGACAGAACCAACCAGACACGAGAGACAGTTTTTAATACAGACAGAACCAAGAACACGAGAGACAGTTTTTAATACAGACAGAACCAAGAACACGAGAGACAGTTTTTAATACAGACAGAACCAAGAACACGAGAGACAGTTTTTAATACAGACAGAACCAAGAACACGAGAGACAGTTTTTAATACAGACAGAACCAAGAACTCGAGAGACAGTTTTTAATACAGACAGAACCAACCAGACACGAGAGACAGTTTTTAATACAGACAGAACCAAGAACACGAGAGACAGTTTTTAATACAGACAGAACCAAGAACACGAGAGACAGTTTTTAATACAGACAGAACCAACCAGACACGAGAGACAGTTTTTAATACAGACAGAACCAACCAGACACGAGAGACAGTTTTTAATACAGACAGAACCAACCAGACATAGAGAGACAGTTTTTAATACAGACAGAACCAACCAGACACGAGAGACAGTTTTTAATACAGACAGAACCAACCAGACACGAGACAGTTTTTAATACAGACAGAACCAACCAGACATAGAGAGACAGTTTTTAATTAATACAGACAGAACCAACCAGACACGAGAGACAGTTTTTAATACAGACAGAACCAACCAGACACGAGAGACAGTTTTTAATACAGACAGAACCAACCAGACACGGAGAGACAGTTTTTAATACAGACAGTGAAAGTGATACATCCATGAAATTGTTTCCACTTTTCGTACTCGTTACGTTACCTATGGCACCCTATTCCCTATATATATAGTGCACTACTTTAGACCAGAGCCCTATATAACCCTATTCCATATATAGTGCACTACTTTAGACCAGAGCCCTATGGTACCCTATTCCCTATATAGTGCACTACTTTAGACCAGAACCCTATGGTACCCTATTCCCTATATAGTGCACTACTTTAGACCAGAGCCCTATAGAACCCTATTCCCTATATATAGTGCACTACTTTAGACCAGAACCCTATGGGTTTATAAAGTAGTGCACTATAAAGGGAATAGGGTGCCATTTGGGATGCAGAGTTTCTCATCTAAATAATATATTGATATTCTATTTCACCAGCTCCTTCCCTGCTTTTCAGCTCTCCATCACGTTGTAGTGTGTCTCTCAGTCCTCCATCACGTTGTAGTGTGTCTCTCAGTCCTCCATCACATTGTAGTGTGTCTCTCAGTCCTCCATCAGGTTGTAGTGTGTCTCTCAGTCCTCCATCATGTTGTAGTGTGTCTCTCAGTCCTCCATCACGTTGTAGTGTGTCTCTCAGTCCTCCATCACGTTGTAGTGTGTCTCTCAGTCCTCCATCACATTGTAGTGTGTCTCTCAGTCCTCCATCAGGTTGTAGTGTGTCTCTCAGTCCTCCATCACGTTGTAGTGTGTCTCTCAGTCCTCCATCACATTTTAGTGTGTCTCTCAGTCCTTCATCACGTTGTAGTGTGTCTCTCAGTCCTCCATCACGTTGTAGTGTGTCTCTCAGTCCTCCATCACATTGTAGTGTGTCTCTCAGTCCTCCATCAGGTTGTAGTGTGTCTCTCAGTCCTCCATCATGTTGTAGTGTGTCTCTCAGTCCTCCATCACATTGTAGTGTGTCTCTCAGTCCTCCATCACGTTGTAGTGTAACTCTCAGTCCTCCATCACGTTGTAGTGTGTCTCTCAGTCCTCCATCACGTTGTAGTGTGTCTCTCAGTCCTCCATCACGTTGTAGTGTGTCTCTCAGTCCTCCATCACGTTGTAGTGTGTCTCTCAGTCCTCCATCACATTGTAGTGTGTCTCTCAGTCCTCCATCAGGTTGTAGTGTGTCTCTCAGTCCTCCATCACATTGTAGTGTGTCTCTCAGTCCTCCATCACGTTGTAGTGTGTCTCTCAGTCCTCCATCAGGTTGTAGTGTGTCTCTCAGTCCTCCATCAGGTTGTAATGTGTCTCTCAGTCCTCCATCATGTTGTAGTGTGTCTCTCAGTCCTCCATCACATTGTAGTGTGTCTCTCAGTCCTCCATCATTTTGTAGTGTAACTCTCAGTCCTCCATCAGGTTGTAGTGTGTCTCTCACTCCTGCATCACGTTGTAGTGTAACTCTCAGTCCTCCATCATGTTGTAGTGTGTCTCTCAGTCCTCCATCACATTGTAGTGTGTCTCTCAGTCCTCCATCATTTTGTAGTATAACTCTCAGTCCTCCATCAGGTTGTAGTGTGTCTCTCACTCCTGCATCACGTTGTAGTGTAACTCTCAGTCCTCCATCACGTTGTAGTGTGTCTCTCACTCCTCCATCACGTTGTAGTGTGTCTCTCAGTCCTCCATCACGTTGTAGTGTGTCTCTCAGTCCTCCATCACGTTGTAGTGTGTCTCTCACTCCTCCATCACGTTGTAGTGTAACTCTCAGTCCTCCATCACGTTGTAGTGTGTCTCTCACTCCTCCATCACGTTGTAGTGTGTCTCTCAGTCCTCCATCACGTTGTAGTGTGTCTCTCAGTCCTCCATCACGTTGTAATGTGTCTCTCAGTCCTCCATCACGTTGTAGTGTGTCTCTCAGTCCTCCATCACGTTGTAGTGTGTCTCTCAGTCCTCCATCACGTTGTAGTGTGTCTCTCAGTTCTCCATCAGGTTGTAGTGTGTCTCTCAGTCCTCCATCACGTTACAGTGTGTCTCTGAGGAGTGATCACGTTGTAGTGTTACTCTGAGCATTGATCAGGTTGTAGTGTTACTCTGAGGAGTGATCAGGTTGTAGTGTTACTCTGAGCAGTGATCAGGTTGTAGTGTTACTCTGAGGAGTGATCAGGTTGTAGTGTTACTCTGAGGAGTGATCAGGTTGTAGTGGTACTCTCAGCTCTCATCAGGTTGTAGTGTGTCTCTGAGGAGTGATCAGGTTGTAGTGGTACTCTGAGCAGTGATCAGGTTGTAGTGTGTCTCTGAGGAGTGATCAGGTTGTAGTGTGTCTCTGAGGAGTGATCAGGTTGTAGTGTTACTCTGAGGAGTGATCAGGTTGTAGTGGTACTCTCAGCTCTCATCAGGTTGTAGTGTGTCTCTGAGGAGTGATCAGGTTGTAGTGGTACTCTGAGGAGTGATCAGGTTGTAGTGTGTCTCTGAGGAGTGATCAGGTTGTAGTGTGTCTCTGAGGAGTGATCAGGTTGTAGTGTTACTCTGAGGAGTGATCAGGTTGTAGTGTGTCTCTGAGGAGTGATCAGGTTGTAGTGTGTCTCTGAGGAGTGATCAGGTTGTAGTGTTACTCTGAGGAGTGATCAGGTTGTAGTGTTACTCTGAGGAGTGATCAGGTTGTAGTGTTACTCTAAGGAGTGATCAGGTTGTAGTGTTACTCTAAGGAGTGATCAGGTTGTAGTGTTACTCTGAGGAGTGATCAGGTTGTAGTGTTACTCTAAGGAGTGATCAGGTTGTAGTGTTACTCTGAGGAGTGATCAGGTTGTAGTGTGTCTCTGAGGAGTGATCAGGTTGTAGTGTGTCTCTGAGGAGTGATCAGGTTGTAGTGTTACTCTGAGGAGTGATCAGGTTGTAGTGTTACTCTGAGGAGTGATCAGGTTGTAGTGTGTCTCTGAGGAGTGATCAGGTTGTAGTGTTACTCTGAGGAGTGATCAGGTTGTAGTGTTACTCTGAGGAGTGATCAGGTTGTAGTGTTACTCTGAGGAGTGATCAGGTTGTAGTGTGTCTCTGAGGAGTGATCAGGTTGTAGTGTGTCTCTGAGGAGTGATCAGGTTGTAGTGTTACTCTGAGGAGTGATCAGGTTGTAGTGTTACTCTGAGGAGTGATCAGGTTGTAGTGTTACTCTGAGGAGTGATCAGGTTGTAGTGTGTCTCTGAGGAGTGATCAGGTTGTAGTGGTACTCTGAGGAGTGATCAGGTTGTAGTGTTACTCTGAGGAGTGATCAGGTTACAGTGTGTCTCTGAGGAGTGATCAGGTTGTAGTGTGTCTCTGAGGAGTGATCAGGGTTTGATTAGATGTGGAGGAGTGGATATTACACCATGCATAAGGTCTGCAGGACGGGCCTGCTAGTTAACACTGAGACACTGCTAGTTAACACTGAGACACTGCTAGTTAACACTGAGACACTGCTAGTTAACACTGAGACACTGCTAGTTAACACTGAGACACTGCTAGTTAACACTGAGACACTGCTAGTTAACACTGAGACACTGCTAGTTAACACTGAGACACTGTTAGTTAACACTGAGACACTGCTAGTTAACACTGAGACACTGCTAGTTAACACTGAGACAATGCTAGTTAACACTGAGACACTGCTAGTTAACACTGAGACACTGCTAGTTAACACTGAGACACTGCTAGTTAACACTGAGACACTGCTAGTTAACACTGAGACACTGCTAGTTAACACTGAGACACTGCTAGTTAACACTGAGACACTTTCTATAAGAGACCTCTTCTGTCATGTATTAGAAAGCAGTAGTTAAACAGTATATTTATATCAGACAGCTGTTCTGTAATCCATTATACATCAGTAGTTATACAGTACATTTATATAAACTATCTACATTATAAATCAGTAGTTAAACAGTATATTTTTATAAACTATCTACATTATAAATCAGTAGTTAAACAGTATATTTATATAAACTATCTACATTATAAATCAGTAGTTAAACAGTATATTTATATAAACTATCTACATTATAAATCAGTAGTTAAACAGTATATTTATATAAACTATCTACATTATAAATCAGTAGTTAAACAGTATATTTATATAAACTATCTACATTATAAATCAGTAGTTAAACAGTATATTTATATAAACTATCTACATTATAAATCAGTAGTTAAACAGTACATTTATATAAACATCCTACATTATAAATCAGTAGTTAATCAGTATATTTATATAAACATCCTACATTATTAATCAGTAGTTAAACAGTATATTTATATAAACATCCTACATTATTAATCAGTAGATCCATGTAGCAGGTATTTCTAGAGCTCAGTTTCGTATAAGGAGTCGTCACGTTCTGACCTTCGTTCCTCTGTGTTGTCTTTTGTTTTAGTCTGGTCAGGGCGTGAGTTGGGTGGGTTGTCTATGTTCGTTTTTCTATGATTTTCTATTTCTGTGTTTGGCCTGGTATGGTTCTCAATCAGAGGCAGCTGTCAATCGTTGTCCCTGATTGAGAACCATATTTAGGTAGCCTGTTTTCCGTTGTGTTTTGTAGGTGGTTATTTTCTGTTTAGTGTTATGTGGCACCTTACAGGACTGTTTGTTGGTTGTTTATTGCTTTGTTTTCAGTGTTCATTAAAATATTTTAAATTTGAACACTTACCACGCTGCAAGTTGGTCCTCCTCTCCTTCCCCAGACGACAAGCGTTACTGTTATATGAACACTTACAACGCTGCACCTTGGTCCTCCTCTCCTTCCCCAGACGACTAGCGTTACTGTTATATGAACACTTACAACGCTGCACCTTGGTCCTCCTCTCCTTCCCCAGACGACAGGCGTTACTGTTATATGAACACTCACCACGCTGCACCTTGGTCCTCCTCTCCTTCCCCAGACGACAAGCGTTACTGTTATATGAACACTTACTACGCTGCACCTTGGTGCTCCTCTCCTCTTCCCCAGACGACTAGCGTTACTGTTATATGAACACTCACCACGCTGCACCTTGGTCCTCCTCTCCTCTTCCCCAGACGACTAGCGTTACTGTTATATGAACACTAACCACGCTGCACCTTGGTCCTCCTCTCCTCTTCCCCAGACGACTAGCGTTACAGTTATATGAACACTTACCACGCTGCACCTTGGTGCTCCTCTCCTTCCCCAGACGACAAGCATTACAGGAGCAGCAAGCTGGTATGAACATAGTCTTATAATGTAGTGTTTGTAGTGTTCGTTTACACAGACTAAGCGTAATCTGTAAGAGCACACTTCAAGTGTTCACTTTGAACACTACTTTGAACACTACTTTTCAGGTCTCCTAATAGCCCCTATTTTCCCTCTGAGCTTTAAATCAGCCATAATTACAGAGACTGAAAGTAATTAAAGTCATAAAATGACCGTGAACACAGAAGCAATGAATGGATATCGATCCTAAAAAAACAACAGCAGGAACAACGTAGCATATTGGAATATGAGGAATTAGGAAGTGTGTGTATAATGAGGTGCTTTAGTTTAGCGGATAATTAAAGATGTTTAGTTATTCATGAAGCAGACTTGGGTGTTAAATGGCACCTTTTTAATATCTGAAAATACAGGATTACACATAACTTCTTACCATAATATTAAACAAATGTAACTTCACACTTGTCCACTTGTCTTAAGGAAATCTTTCAGTACTGACTGGTAAAGTGGAGGTCATTGAACATAAACCTATATTGAGGGAAGATTATTGAACATAGGCCTGTAATGAGGGGAGATTATTGAACATAGGCCTGTAATGAGGGTAGATTATTGAACATAGGCCTGTAATGAGGGGAGATGTTTTCTGGACATATTTAATTAAGGCTGGGTTCAATTCCAGCAGTTCCAATTGGTAATGGGCAAGCTAATGTAATGAAGATTAATGTGGGCTCAAGTGGCGCAGCGGTCTAAGGCCCTGCATCTCAGTGCTAGAGGTGACACTACAGACCCTGGTTCGATCCTGGGCTGTATCACAACTGGCAGTGATCGGAGTCCCGTAGGGCAGTGCATAATTGGCCCAGCGTCGTCCGGGTTAGGGGAGGGTTTGGCCGGGGTAGGCCATCATTGTAAATAATAATTTGTTTTTAGCTGACTTGCCTTGTTAAATAAAGGTTGAAAAATAAATGCTGTACTGTCATGTATAGACTGTAATGTATGGAATATGTACATTAAAACACTGTCTATTGTAGACTGGAAATTACAACATCCAACAACGCTAATGAGAGGAGGGGCCTCCTCTCTCCCAGCCCCTCCATCCCTTCCTCTCTCCCAGCCCCTTCATCCCTCCTCCATCCATACCTCTCTCCCTCCTCTCTCCCAGCCCCTCCATCCCTACCTCTCTCCCTCCTCCCTCCCAGCCCCTCCATCCCTACCTCTCTCCCTCCTCCCTCCCAGCCCTTCTCTGCCTCCTCCATCCCCACCTCTCTCCAGACCCTCCATCCCTCCTCCCTCCCAGCCCCTCCATCCCTACCCCTCTCCTTCCTCCCTCTCAGCCTCTCCATCCCTACCTCTCTCCCTCCTCTCTCCCAGCCCCTCCATCTCTCTCTCCGAGCCCCTCCATCCCTACCTCTCTCCCTCCTCTCTCCCTCTATCCCTACCTCTTTCCCTCCTCTCTCCCAGCCCCTCCATCTCTCTCTCCGATCTCCTCCATCCCTACCTCTCTCCCTCCTCTCTCCCTCTATCCCTACCTCTCTCCCTCCTCTCGCCCAGCCCCTCCATCCCTACCTCTCTCCCTCCTCTCTCCCTCTATTCCTACCTCTTTCCCTCCTCTCTCCCAGCCCCTCCATCTCTCTCTCCGAGCCCCTCCATCCCTACCTCTCTCCCTCCTCTCTCCCTCTATCCCTACCTCTCTCCCTCCATCCCTACCTCTCTCCCTCCACTCTCCCAGCCCCTCCATCCCTACCTCTCTCCCTCCATCCCTACCTCTCTCCAAGCCCTCCATCCTCTCTCCTCTCTCCCTCTTCTCTCCAAGCCCCTCCATCCTCCATCCCTACCTCTCTCCATCCATCCCTATCTCTCTCTAAGCCCCTCCATCCCTACCTCTCTCCCTCCTCTCTACAAGCCCCTCCATCCTCTCTCCTCTCTCCCTCCTCTCTCCAAGCCCCTCCATCCTCTCTCCTCTCTCCTAGCCCCTCCATCCTCTCTCCTCTCCTCTCACTCCAAGCCCCTCCATCCTCTCTCCTCCCTCCTCTCTCCTAGCCCCTCTCTCCTCTCTCCAAGCCCCTCCATCCTCTCTCCTCCCTCCTCTCTCCTAGCCCCTCTCTCCTCTCTCCAAGCCCCTCCATCCTCTCTCCTCCCTCCTCTCTACAAGCCCCTCCATCCTCTCTCCTCTCTCCCTCCTCTCTCTAAGCCCCTCCATCCTCTCTCCTCTCTCCTCTCTCCTCTCTCCCTCCTCTCTCTAAGCCCCTCCATCCTCTCTCCTCTCTCCTCTCTCGTGCCTCGTCATGGCTGACTCACTCTATTATCTGATTCATATGCTGCCTAGTTTCTGAATGTGTCTCAAACGGCACGCTATTCCCTATATAGTGCACTACTTTAGACCCTATTCCCTAGATAGTGCACTACTTTAGACCCTATTCCCTATATAGTGCACTACTTTAGACCCTATTCCCTAGATAGTGCACTACTTTAGACCCTATTCCCTATATAGTGCACTTCTTTAGACTCTATTCCCTATTAATAGTCTACCATTTGGGACGCAGCCCTCCGACGGTGATCAGAGAGGCATGGTGCCCTATTTCAACAACAGACTGCACACTGAAAGACTCCCCATGCCAGCGTATGTGTGATTCTGTGTGTGATACTGTGTGTGATTCTGTGTGTGATACTGTGTGACACTCCAGCCTGGCGTCTACACCTTGTGTGTGTATATAGACATTGTGAATCATGTGTATGAGTGGCCAAGTGGCACTGCACTCTACTCCTCCTCAATTAAACACCCTTCTCTCTCTCTCTCTCTCTCTCTCTCTCCCAGCCCCTCCATCCCTACCTCTCTCCTCTCTCCCAGCCCTTCCATCCCTACCTCTCTCCCTCCTCTCTCCCAGCCCCTCCATCCCTACCTCTCTCCCTCCTCTCTCCCAGCCCCTCCATCCCTACCTCTCTCCCTCCTCTCTCCCAGCCCCTCCATCCCTACCTCTCTCCCAGCCCCTCCATTCCTACCTCTCTCCCTCCTCTCTCCCAGCCCCTCCATCCCTACCTCTATCCCTCCTCTCTCCCAGCCCTTCCATCCCTACCTCTCTCCATCCTCTCTCCCAGCCCCTCCATCCCTACCTCTCTCCCAGCCCCTCTATCCCTACCTCTCTCCCTCCTCTCTCCCAGCCCCTCCATCCCTACCTCTCTCCCTCCTCTCTCCCAGCCCTTCCATCCCTACCTCTCTCCATCCTCTATCCCAGCCCCTTCATCCCTACCTCTCTCCCAGCCCCTCTATCCCTACCTCTCTCCCTCCTCTCTGCCTACCCCTACCTCTCTCCCTCCATCCCTACCTCTCTCCCTCCTCTCTCCCAGCCCCTCCATCCCTACCTCTCTCCCTCCATCCCTACCTCTCTCCCTCCTCTCTCCCAGGCCCTCCATCCCTCTTCTCTCCCTCCTCTCTCCGAGCCCCTCCAAACATACCTCTCTCCCAGCCCCTCCATCCCTACCTCTCTCCCTCCATCCCTACCTCTCTCCCTCCTCTCTCCCAGCCCCTCCATCCCTACCTCTCTCCCAGCCCCTCCATCCCTACCTCTCTCCCTCCTCTTTCTCAGCCCCTCCATCCCTACCTTTCTCCCTCCTCTCTCCCAGCCCCTCCTCTCTCCCAGCCCCTCCATCCCTACCTCTCTCCCTCCTCTCTCCCAGCCCCTCCTCTCTCCCAGCCCTCCATCCCTACCTCTCTCCCTCCTCTCTCCCAGCCCCTCCTCTCTCCCAGCCCCTCCTTCCCTACCTCTCTCCCTGCTCTCTCCCAGGCCCTCCTCTTTCCCAGCTCCTCCTCTCTCCCAGCTTCCTCCATCCCTACCTCTCTCCCTCCTCTCTCCCAGCCCCTCCATCCCTACCTCTCTCCCTCCTCTCTCCCTGCCCCTCCATCCCTACCTCTCTCCCTCCTCTCTCCCAGCCCCTCCATCCCTACCTCTCTCCCAGCCCCTCCAATCCCTACCTCTCTCCCTCCTCTCTCCCAGCCCCTCCATCCCTACCTCTCTCCCTCCTCTCTCCCAGCCCCTCCATCCCTACCTCTCTCCCTCCTCTCTCCCAGCCCCTCCATCCCTACCTCTCTCCCTCCTCTCTCCCAGCCCCTCCATCCCTACTTATCTCCTTCCTCTCTCCCAGCCCCTCCATCCCTACCTCTCTCCCAGCCCTTCCATCCCTACCTCTTTCCCTCCTCTCTCCCAGCCCCTCAATCCCTACCTCTCTCCCTCCTTTCTCCCAGCCCTGCCATCCCTACCTCTCTCCCTCCTCTCTCCCAGCCCCCAGAGGAGGAGAGGAGTGAGAGATAGAGAGGAAGTCTGGGAGGGAGAGCAAGTGGGAGAGAGTGGAGAAAGAAGTGGACCAAGACCCTCCATCCCTGGCTGGGAGAGAGGTAGGGATGGAGGGTCTTGGTCCACTTCTTTCTCCACTCTCTCCCACTTGCTCTCCTCCCAGACTTCCTCTCCAGCTCTCACTCCTCTCCTCCTCTGTCCTCTCCTCCTCTGTCCTTATTTATCTTCTCTCTCTTCCTCTGTCCTCTCCTTCTCTGTCCTCTCCTCCTCTGTCCTTATTTCTCTTCTCTCTCCTCCTCTGTCCTCTCCTCCTCTGTCCTCTCCTACTCTGTCCTTATTTCTCTTCTCACTCCTCCTCTGTCCTCTCCTCCTCTGTCCTCTCCTACTCTGTCCTTATTTCTCTTCTCACTCCTCCTCTGTCCTTATTTCTCTTCTCTCTCCTCCTCTGTCCTCTCCTCCTCTGTCCTTATTTCTCTTCTCTCTCCTCCTCTGTCCTCTCCTCCTCTGTCCTTATTTCTCTCTCTCTCCTCCTCTGTCCTCTCCTCCTCTGTCCTCTCCTACTCTGTCCTTATTTCTCTTCTCACTCCTCCTCTGTCCTTATTTCTCTTCTCTCTCTTCCTCTGTCCTCTCCTCCTCTGTCCTCTCCTCCTCTGTCATTATTTCTCTTCTCTCTCCTCCTCTGTCCTCTCCTCCTCTGTCCTCTCCTCCTCTGTCCTCTCCTCCTCTGTCCTCTCCTCCTCTTCTGTCCTCTCCTCCTCACTCCTCTCCTCCTCTGTCATCTCCTCCTCTGTCCTCTCCTCCTCTGGCCTCTCCTCCTCTGTCCTTATTTCTATTATTTCTCCCCCTCTCTCTCTCCTTTCAGCCTCTTTGGAATGTCATTACACCAGCGGGACAACGTGTCACATTGTGTGTGTGTGTGTGTGTGTGTGTGTGTGTGTGTGTGTGTGTGTGTGTGTGTGTGTGTGTGAGAGAGAGAGCCACGGTGGGCTCGGGGTGAACTGGGGTGAGCCATTTCAGAAAAATCATTAACACCTCTTCTATCACTGACAGAACCCTGATGACTGGAGAGACAACAACAGAACCCTGATGACTGGAGAGACAACAACAGAACCCTGATGACTGGAGAGACAACAACAGAACCCTGATGACTGGAGAGACAACAACAGAACCCTGATGACTGGAGAGACAACAACAGAACCCTGATGACTGGAGAGACAACAACAGAACCCTGATGACTGGAGAGACAACAACAGAACCCTAATGACTGAAGAGACAACAACAGAACCCTGATGACTGGAGAGAAAACAACAGAACCCTGATGACTGGAGAGACAACAACAGAACCCTGATGACTGGAGAGACAACAACAGAACCCTGATGACTGGAGAGACAACAACAGAACCCTGATGACTGGAGTTTAAGATCCAATTTACCTTTCGTAATGCAATGCCATCTGTCCTGAGGTGGTAGTATAATCTTAAAATCAAACTAAATGACTCACCTCTTCTGCTGCTTGCTAGAGCGGTTTTGGGTTGACTACTTCGTTATGATATATCATGTCATCTTTTTCCATTTCAATGCTTAAGATGATGAGAAAAAAGGAGGACCCCGCACATTGCTTTTGGTGGTATCACAGCTCTTTAATAGGCTTTAGGTATCAGCCTCATGTCCTTTAGGTATCAGCCTCATGTCCTTTAGGTATCAGCCTCACGTCCTTCAGGTATCAACCTCACGTCCTTTAGGTATCAGCCTCACGGCCTTTAGGTATCAGCCTCATGTCCTTTAGGTATCAGCCTCACGTCCTTTAGGTATCGGCCTCATGTCCTTTAGGTATCAGCCTCACGGCCTTTAGGTATCAGCGACACGTCCTTTAGGTATCAGACTCACGGCCTTTAGGTATCAGCCTCACGTCCTTTAGGTATCAGCCTCACGGCCTTTAGGTATCAGCCTCATGTCCTTATAGGTATCGGCCTCACGGCCTCATGTCCTTTAGGTATCAGCCTCATGTCCTTTAGGTATCAGCCTCATGTCCTTTAGGTATCAGCCTCATGTCCTTATAGGTATCGGCCTCACGGCCTCATGTCCTTCAGGTATCAGCCTCATGTCCTTTAGGTATCAGCCTCATGTCCTTTAGGTATCAGCCTCATGTCCTTTAGGTATCAGACTCACGGCCTTTAGGTATCAGCCTCACGGCCTTTAGGTATCAGCCTCACGTCATTTAGGTATCAGCTTCACGGCCTTCAGGTATCAGCCTCATGTCCTTATAGGTATCGGCCTCACGGCCTCATGTCCTTTAGGTATCAGCCTCATGTCCTTTAGGTATCAGCCTCATGTCCTTTAGGTATCAGCCTCATGTCCTTCTAGGTATCGGCCTCACGGCCTCATGTCCTTCAGGTATCAGCCTCATGTCCTTTAGGTATCAGCCTCATGTCCTTTAGGTATCAGCCTCATGTCCTTTAGGTATCAGACTCACGGCCTTTAGGTATCAGCCTCACGGCCTTTAGGTATCAGCCTCACGTCATTTAGGTATCAGCTTCACGGCCTTCAGGTATCAGCCTCACGGCCTTTAGGTATCTTTAGGTATCAGCCTCACGGCCTTTAGGTATCTTTAGGTATCAGTCTCACGGCCTTCAGGTATCTTTAGGTATCGGCCTCATGTCCTTTAGGTATCAGCCTCACGGCCTTCAGGTATCAGCCTCACGGCCTTCAGGTTTAGCCTCACGGCCTTTAGGTATCTTTAGGTATCAGCCTCACGTCTTTCAGGTATCAGCCTCACGGCCTTTAGGTATCTTTAGGTATCAGCCTCACGTCTTTCAGGTATCTTTAGGTATCAGTCTCACGGCCTTTAGGTATCTTTAGGTATCAGCCTCACGGCCTTTAGGTATCTTTAGGTATCAGTCTCACGGCCTTTAGGTATCTTTAGGTATCGGCCTCATGTCCTTTAGGTATCAGCCTCACGGCCTTCAGGTATCAGCCTCACGGCCTTTAGGTATCTTTAGGTATCAGCCTCACGTCTTTCAGGTATCAGCCTCACGGCCTTTAGGTATCTTTAGGTATCAGCCTCACGGCCTTCAGGTATCAGCCTCACGGCCTTTAGGTATCAGCCTCACCGCCTTCAGGTATCAGCCTCACGGCCTTTAGGTATCAACCTCACGGCCTTCAGGTATCGGCCTCATGGCCTTTAGGTATCTTTAGGTATCAGCCTCACGGCCTTCAGGTATCAGCCTCACGGCCTTTAGGTATCAGCCTCACGGCCTTTAGGTATCTTTAGGTATCAGCCTCACGGCCTTTAGGTATCAGCCTCACAGCCTTCAGGTATCAGCCTCATGTTCTTTAGGTATCGGCCTCATGTCTTTTAGGTATCAGCCTCACGGCCTTTAGGTATCAGCCTCACGGCCTTTAGGTATCTTTAGGTATCAGCCTCACGGCCTTCAGGTATCAGCCTCACGGCCTTCAGGTATCAGCCTCACGGCCCTCAGGTATCAGCCTCACGGCCTTTAGGTATCTTTAGGTATCAGCCTCACGTCTTTCAGGTATCAGCCTCACGGCCTTTAGGTATCTTTAGGTATCAGCCTCACGGCCTTCAGGTATCAGCCTCACAGTCTTTAGGTATCAGCCTCACGGCCTTCAGGTATCAGCCTCACGGCCTTTAGGTATCAGCCTCACGGCCTTTAGGTATCGGCCTCACGGCCTTCAGGTATCGGCCTCATGGCCTTTAGGTATCTTTAGGTATCGGCCTCACGGCCTTCAGCCTCACAGCCTTTCCTTATTTTTCCCCCTAAATGTATTCAACTGTTGCCATGGCACCTGCAAGAAAGCTAGCTCAGATGTGTGAGTTCCTTTTGAATTTTGAATTTTATGAAGATGGTAATTGGCTGTGACTGAATCCAATAATATTTGGTACATTTCTCATTCCTTTTGATTCAAAAAGAGTGTTTCTGTGTGTTTGGTAGCGTAAACATGTTAAACATCCCAGAGGCCATAGTTCAAATACTGTGAACATTCTCTTTTATGTAGAAGGGAGTTAGATAGATAACTCAATGTACCTGAAATCACCCCAACTGTCTGTCTCCATTAGGAGTCTATTATATCAACGGCATTATGGGATATATTTGTTAACTTCAACTGGCCTTAAAGAAAAGACATGGGAGGAGTCAAAAACCTTCAGTAATGACAGTATGGAGTTAAATCAACAGTCCATTCATTATAATGACAGAATGGAGTTAAATCAACAGTCCATTCATTCTAATGACAGTATGGAGTTAAATCAACAGTCCATTCATTCTAATGACAGTATGGAGTTAAATCAACAGTCCATTCATTCTAATGACAGCATGGAGTTAAATCAACAGTCCATTCATTCTAATGACAGCATTGAGTTAAATCAACAGTCCATTCATTATACATTCAATGGAAAAAGTTAAAACATATTTTTACCTTTATTTAACTAGGTAAGTCAGTTAATTAAGAACACATTCTTATTTACAATGACGGTCTAGGAACAGTGGGTAAACTGCCTGTTCAGGGGCAAAACAACAGATGTTTACCTTGTGAGCTTGCGGATTCAAACTTGCAACCTTTTGGTTACCAGTGTAGCAGTCTAACCACTAGGCTACCTGCCCCCCCCCCCCCCCTCTAACCACTAGGCTACCTGCCACCCCTCTAATCACTAGGCTACCTGCCTCCCCCTCTAACCACTAGGCTACCTGCCCCCCCCCCCCCCCTCTAATCACTAGGCTACCTGCCTCCCCCTCTAACCACTAGGCTACCTGCCTCCCCCTCTAATCACTAGGCTACCTGCCTCCCCTCTAATCACTAGGCTACCTGCCTCCCCCTCTAACCACTAGGCTACCTGCCCCCCCCTTCTAACCACTAGGCTACCTGCCTCCCCCCTCTAACCACTAGGCTACCTGCCCCCCCCCCTCTAATCACCAGGCTACCTGCCTCCCCCTCTAACCACTAGGCTACCTGCCCCCCCCCCTCTAACCACTAGGCTACCTGCCTCCCCCCTCTAACCACTAGGCTACCTGCCCCCCCCCCTCTAACCACTAGGCTACCTGCCTCCCCTCTAATCACTAGGCTACCTGCCTCCCCCCTCTAACCACTAGGCTACCTGCCTCCCCCCTCTAACCACTAGGCTACCTGCCCCCCCCCCTCTAACCACTAGGCTACCTGCCTCCCCTCTAATCACTAGGCTACCTGCCTCCCCCCTCTAACCACTAGGCTACCTGCCTCCCCCCTCTAACCACTAGGCTACCTGCCTCCCCCCTCTAACCACTAGGCTACCTGCCTCCCCACTCTAACCACTAGGCTACCTGCCTCCTTCTTTATAGTCAGAGACATAGCTTCCATCACATCAGATGTTATAACTGTGTTCTTTATAGTCAGAGACATAGCTTCCACCACATCAGATGTTATAACTGTTCTTTAGTCAGAGACATAGCTTCCATCACATCAGATGTTATAACTGTGTTCTTTATAGTCAGATACATAGCTTCCATCACATCAGATGTTATAACTGTTCTTTAGTCAGAGACATAGCTTCCATCACATCAGATGTTATAACTGTTCTTTAGTCAGAGACATAGCTTCCATCACATCAGATGTTATAACTGTTCTTTATAGTCAGAGACATAGCTTCCACCACATCAGGTGTTATAACTGTTCTTTATAGTCAGAGACATAGCTTCCATCACATCAGATGTTATAACTGTTCTTTATAGTCAGAGACATAGCTTCCACCACATCAGATGTTATAACTGTTCTTTATAGTCAGAGATATAAGAATATTTGAAGATAAATACACAACGAAGAGGAGTTGAAGTCAAAAGGGAATTTTACCATCAATGGAAATAGTTTTTCTGTAACAGGGAATGAATGATTAATGGGTCAGAGACACGGGAGGAATTTCAGTCCGGGACTCATAGCTACATTTGGCAGGTTCTCATTGGCTTCATTACTCGTTCAGCAGAAGAGAACCCTGTAGGCGGCTATTTGAAGAAACTGAACGATGTGGCGTTGGGATGAGGTCCCCGTCTCAGAGCTCTGCAGTCTACTTACTTTGCGATGGTGGCATCGCTTGTTCTCGACCAACAGCTTACCATCAGGTGTCCACATGCTTGTTCTCGACCAACAGCTTACCATCAAGTGTCCACATGCTTGTTCTCTACCAACAGCTTACCATCAGGTGTCCACATGCTTGTTCTCGACCAACAGCTTACCATCAAGTGTCCACATGCTTGTTGTCCACCAACAGCTTACCATCAGGTGTCCACATGCTTGTTCTCGACCAACAGCTTACCATCAAGTGTCCACATGCTTGTTGTCCACCAACAGCTTACCATCAAGTGTCCACATGCTTGTTCTCGACCAACAGCTTACCATCAAGTGTCCACATGCTTGTTCTCTACCAACAGCTTACCATCAAGTGTCCACATGCTTGTTCTCGACCAACAGCTTACCATCAGGTGTCCACATGCTTGTTCTCGACCAACAGCTTACCATCAAGTGTCCACATGCTTGTTCTCTACCAACAGCTTACCATCAGGTGTCCACATGCTTGTTCTCGACCAACAGCTTACCATCAAGTGTCCACATGCTTGTTGTCCACCAACAGCTTACCATCAGGTGTCCACATGCTTGTTCTCGACCAACAGCTTACCATCAAGTGTCCACATGCTTGTTGTCCACCAACAGCTTACCATCAAGTGTCCACATGCTTGTTCTCGACCAACAGCTTACCATCAAGTGTCCACATGCTTGTTCTCTACCAACAGCTTACCATCAAGTGTCCACATGCTTGTTCTCGACCAACAGCTTACCATCAGGTGTCCACATGCTTGTTCTCGACCAACAGCTTACCATCAGGTGTCCACATGCTTGTTCTCGACCAACAGCTTACCATCAGGTGTCCACATGCTTGTTCTCGACCAACAGCTTACCATCAGGTGTCCACATGCTTGTTCTCGATCAACAGCTTACCATCAGGTGTCCACATGCTTGTTCTCGACCAACAGCTTACCATCAGGTGTCCACATGCTTGTTCTCGACCAACAGCTTACCATCAGGTGTCCACATGCTTGTTCTCGACCAACAGCTTACCATCAGGTGTCCACATGCTTGTTCTCGACCAACAGCTTACCATCAGGTGTCCACATGCTTGTTCTCGACCAACAGCTTACCATCAGGTGTCCACATGCTTGTTCTCGACCAACAGCTTACCATCAGGTCCACATGCTTGTTCTCGACCAACAGCTTACCATCAGGTCCACATGCTTGTTCTCGACCAACAGCTTACCATCAAGTGTCCACATGCTTGTTCGTACTCTTTTGACTATGAACCGAGCTGCATGGGTCACAGCTGCTCGTTGGAACACACGGTTGACTGTTTTGGAGGCTTCTAACAGCGTCATAGAACGTAGCAAGTCATGTAATTCAGTTACTCTGATGCCTCCTCCAGATGCCACATTACGTGAACACGACTGTTAGTTGTGAGTTGGTTTTGGATCAGCTCTCTGATGGGTTTATGAAGAGTCATCCGTTGGAAAACCCGGAGTTTATCTTCTACACAGACGGTTCAAGGATTGTGGAGGGAGGGGTGTGAGGAAGGCAGGCTTGGCAGTGACTACAATGGACCATGTGATAGTGACAGTCACGTTACCTGCAGGAACATCAGCACAGCTGGCACAAATTGTGTTTTTGTTGTTGACAGAAGCATGTAAACAGGCTGAAGGAAAAACAGCTAAAATCTACACAGACTCAAGGTATGCTTTTGGCATTACACGTTATTTTGGAAAAATAAGGAAAAACACAGAATTCATCACTGGGAGCTCCTGTGAAGAATGGACCAGGGGTGATGGCTCTACTGAATACTCTCCTGTGAAGAATGGACCAGAGGTGATGGCTCTACTGAATGCTCTCCTGTGAAGAATGGACCAGAGGTGATGGCTCTACTGAATGCTCTCTTGTGAAGAATGAACCAGAGGTGATGGCTCTACTGAATGCTCTCCTGTGAAGAATGGACCAGGGGTGATGGCTCTACTGAATACTCTCCTGTGAAGAATGGACCAGAGGTGATGGCTCGACTGAATGCTCTCCTGTGAAGAATGGACCAGAGGTGATGGCTTTACTGAATGCTCTCCTGTGAAGAATGGACCAGGGGGGATGGCTCTACTGAATGCTCTCCTGTGAAGAATGGACCAGGGGGGATGGCTCTACTGAATGCTCTCCTGTGAAGAATGGACCAGGGGGGATGGCTCTACTGAAAGCTCTCCTGTGAAGAATGGACCAGGGGGGATGGCTCTACTGAATACTCTCCTGTGAAGAATGGACCAGGGGGGATGGCTCTACTGAATGCTCTCCTGTGAAGAATGGACCAGAGGTGATGGCTCTACTGAATGCTCTCCTGTGAAGAATGGACCAGAGGTGATGGCTCTACTGAATACTCTCCAGTTACCTGGACAAGTTGCAATTTTGAAAATGAAAGCACATGGAAAAATCTTAACATGTAACAGTTTTCTTCCGCTGAAGGAGAGGAGGACCAAAATGCAGCGTGGTCTGTGTTCAACATGTTTAATATAGACGAATAACGAGAACACTACAAAATACAAAACAATACATGTGAAAACCGAAACAGTCCTATGTGGTGCAATGACACAAAGACAGAAGACAATCACCCACAAAAAAAAACAAAGAACATGGCTGCCTAAATATGGTTCCCAATCTGAGACAACGATATACACCTGCCTCTAATTGAGAACCAATCTAGGCAACCATAGACTTCCATAAACACCTAGACCAGAAACCACACCAGAAACATATAAAACCCATAGACCAGACAAAAAACATAAATGCCCCATGTCACACCCTGACCTAACCAAAATAATAAAGAAAACAAAGATAACTAAGGCCAGGGCGTGACATAACAGAGACGAGATTAAAGATAATGGCCTGGCTGATGAAACTCTAGACCACCTTTGCTCCACACACAGAGATGCGTACAAAGCTTCCCCTCTCCCTACATTTGGCAAATCTGACCAAAACTCTATCCTCCGGATTCCTGCTTACAAGCAAAAACTAAAGCAGGAAGTACCAGTGACTCGCTCATTAAGGAAGTGGTCAGACGACGCAGATGCTAAGCTACAGGACTGTTTCGTTAGGTCAGACTGGAATATATTCCGGGATTCCTCCTATGGCATTGAGGAGTACGCCACATCAATCACTGGCTTCATCAATAACTGCATCGATGAAGTCATCCCCACAGTGAATGTACGTACATACCCCAACCAGAAGCCATGGATTACAGGCAACATCTGCACTGAGCTAAAAGGGTAGAGCTGCCGATTTCAAGGAGCGGGACTCTAACCCGGCCGCTTATAAGATATCCCAGTACGTTCTCCAACGAACCATCAAACAGGCAAAGCGAGTTCCTGTTGTTGCTATGTTCAGTCTTACCTCTGCTAGCACATGGTAGCAATAAGGGGAAGAGTGACTGGGAAACTAACTGCCAATAACGCATTAAGCTGAACTCCGCCTAGCAGAGACATCTTTGTATTAGCAACTATTAATTATGAGCTTATATGAGCTTAAGAAATTGCCAAGGACTCCAGCCACCCTAGTCATAGACTGTTTTCTCTGCTACCGCACGGCAAGCGGTACCGGAGGGCCAAGTCTAGGTCAAAAAGGCTTCTTAAAAGCTTCTACCCCCCAAGCCATAAGCCTCCCAAGCCTCCTGAACAGTTAATCAAATGGCTACCCGGAATATTTGCATTGTTCCCAACCCCCATTTTTACTCTGCTGCTACTCACTGTTTATAATCCATGCATAGTCACTTTACCTCGAACCGAATTGACATATTACCTCAATTACCTCGGCTAACTGGTTCCCCCACACATTGACTCTGTACCTGAACCCCCTGTACAGTGGCTTGCAAAACTATTCACCCCCCTTGGCATTTTTCCTATTTTGTTGCCTTTACAACCTGGAATTAAAATGGATTTTGGGTGAGTTTGTATCATTTGATTTACACAACATGCCTACCACTTTGAAGATGCAAAATCGTTTTTTATTGTGAAATAAACAAGAAATAAGACAAAAAAAACAGAAAACTTGAGCATGCATAACTAATCAGCCCCCCAAAGGCAATACTTTGTAGAGCCACCTTTGGCTGCAAATACAGCTACATGTCTCTTGGTCTCTATAAGCTTGGCACATCTATCCACTGGGACTTTTGCCCATTCTTCAAGGCAAAACTGCTCCAGCTCCTTCAAGTTGGATGGGTTCCCACAGCGATTTTTAAGTCATACTACAGATTCACAATTGGATTCTGAGGTCTGGGCTTTGACTAGGCCATTCCAAGACATTTACATGTTTCCCACTCGACTGTTGCTTTAGCAGTATGCTCCAGCTCTGTGGAGTGTACGGCTTAAAGTGGTCCTATGGACAGATATTCCAGCTCTGTGGAGTGTACGGCTTAATGTGGTCCTATGGACAGATACTCCAGCTCTGTGGAGGGTACGGCTTAAAGTGGTCCTATGGACAGATACTCCAGCTCTGTGGAGGGTACGGCTTAAAGTGGCCCTATGGACAGATACTCTAATCTGTGGAGGGTACGGCTTAAAGTGGTCCTATGGACAGATACTCCAATCTGTGGAGGGTACGGCTTAAAGTGGTCCTATGGACAGATACTCCAGCTCTGTGGAGGGTACGGCTTAAAGTGGTCCTATGGACAGATACTCCAATCTGTGGAGGGTACGGCTTAAAGTGGCCCTATGGACAGATACTCCAATCTGTGGAGGGTACGGTTTAAAGTGGCCCTATGGACAGATACTCCAATCTGTGGCGCTTTGCAGCTCCTTCAGGGTTATCTTTGGTCTCTTTGTTGCCTCTCTGATTATTGCCCTCCTTGCCTGGTCTGTGAGTTTTGGTGGGCGGCCCTCTCTTGCCTGGTCTGTGAGTTTTGGTGGGCGGCCCTCTCTTGCCTGGTCTGTGAGTTTTGGTGGGCGGCCCTCTCTTGCCTGGTCTGTGAGTTTTGGTGGGCGGCCCTCTCTTGCCTGGTCTGTGAGTTTTGGTGGGCGGCCCTCTCTTGCCTGGTCTGTGAGTTTTGGTGGGCGGCCCTCTCTTGCCTGGTCTGTGAGTTTTGGTGGGCGGCCCTCTCTTGCCTGGTCTGTGAGTTTTGGTGGGCGGCCCTCTCTTGGCAGGTTTGTTGTGGTAGAATATTCTTTCCATTATTTAATAGTGGATGTAATGATGCTCCGTGGGATTTTCAATGTTTCTGATACTTTTTTAAAACCCAACCCTGATCCACAACTTTGTCCCTGACCTGTTTTGGAGAGCTCCTTGGTCTTCATGGTGCCCCTTGCTTGGTGGTGCCCCTTGCTTTAGTGGTGTTGCAGACTCTGGGGCCTTTCAGAACAGGTGTATATATACTGAGATCATGTGACACTTAGATTGCACACAGGTGGACTTTATTTAACTGATTATGTAACTTCTGAATGTAATTGGTTGCACCATATGAATACTGTATTGCACGCACCACTTTCCGTTTTTTAATTTTGTGGAATTTTTTTTAAAGTAATTTTTTAAATTTCATTTCAGGAATTTTGACTATTTTTTGTATGTCCATTAAATGAAATCCAAATAAAAATCTATTTAAATGACAGTTTGAAATGCAACAAAATATGAACCCCCTGTATATAGCCTTCACATTGACTCTGTACCAGAACCCCTGGTAGTCAGGTAGCCAGGTGGCCAGGTAGCCATGATGCCAGGTAGCCATGTAGCCAGGTGGCCAGGTAGCCATGCAGCAAGGTAGCCATGTAGCCAGGTGGGCAGGTGGCCAGGTAGCCATGTAGCCAGGTGGCCAGGTAGCCAGGTAGCCAGGTAGCCATGTAGCCAGGTGGCCAGGTAGCCAGGTAGCCGGGTGGCCAGGTAGCCATGTAGCCAGGTGGCCAGGTAGCCATGTAGCCAGGTGGCCATGTAGCCAGGTGGCCAGGTAGCCAGGTAGCCAGGTGGCCAGGTAGCCAGGTAGCCAGGTAGCCAGGTGGCCAGGTAGCCAGGTAGCCAGGTAGCCGGGTGGCCAGGTAGCCAGGTAGCCAGGTAGCACTACATTCTGTTGGGCTATTGGTACCCTATAAACTCTGGTAGAAAGTAGTGCACTACATCTAGACTGTTGGAACCCAAAAACTCTGGTAGAAAGCAGTGCACTACATCTAGACTGTTGGAACCCTATAAACTCTGGTAGAAAGCAGTGCACTACATCTAGACTGTTGGAACCCTATAAACTCTGGTAGAAAGTAGTGCACTACATCTAGACTGTTGGAACCCAAAAACTCTGGTAGAAAGTAGTGCTCTACATCTAGACTGTTGGGCTGTTGGAACCCTATAAACTCTGGTAGAAAGTAGTGCACTACATCTAGACTGTTGGTACCCTGTAAACTCTGGTAGAAAGTAGTGCACTACATCTAGACTGTTGGTACCCTATAAACTCTGGTAGAAAGTAGTGCTCTACATCTAGACTGTTGGGCTGTTGGAACCCTATAAACTCTGGTAGAAAGTAGTGCACTACATCTAGACTGTTGGTACCCTATAAACTCTGGTAGAAAGTAGTGCCCTACATCTAGACTGTTGGGCCATTGGAACCCTATAAACTCTGGTAGAAGGTAGTGCACTACATCTAGACTGTTGGTACCCTATAAACTCTGGTAGAAGGTAGTGCACTACATCTAGACTGTTGGTACCCTATAAACGTTGGTAGAAAGTAGTGCTCTACATCTAGACTGTTGGTACCCTATAAACTCTGGTAGAAAGTAGTGCACTACATCTAGACTGTTGGAACCCTATAAACTCTGGTAGTGGCAGAGACCATTACCCTTAGTAGGCTCTGTGTGTGTGTGTGTGTGTGTGTGTGTGTGTGTGTGTGTGTGTGTGTGTGTCGTCTCTGGCATTGACCTCACTAGGAGAGGAGTTATACGGGTCCCAGAGAACTCATGCAGTTCATTCCATCAGCACACACACACACACACACACACACACACACACACACACACACACACACACACACTGCTTTTTATTCAGTAATTAACAACATTGATTGATAATACATTCACCCACACACCACCTTGTGCTCCCTCCTCCATCCTCCACCCTCCTCCCTCCTCCCTCCACCCACCCTCTTCCACCCTTCTCCCTCCATCCTCCACCCTCCAACCTCCCTCCTCCCTCCTCCCTCCACCCTCCAACCCCCACCCTCCCTCCACCCTCCTCCCTCCACCCACCCTCTTCCACCCTTCTCGCTCCATCCTCCACCCTCCAACCTCCCTCCTCCCTCCTCCCTCCACCCTCCAACCCCCACCCTCCCTCCTCCCTCCGCCCTACACCCTCCTCCTCCCTCCACCCTCCGCCCTCCGCCCTCCGCCCTCCTCCCTCCTCCCTCCACCCTCCTCCCTCCGCCCTCCTCCCTCCTCCCTCCACCGTCCTCCCTCCGCCCTCCTCCCTCCGCCCTCCTCCCTCCTCCCGCCACCCTCCAACCCCCACCCTCCCTCCACCCTCCTCCCTCCACCCACCCTCTTCCACCCTTCTCGCTCCATCCTCCACCCTCCAACCTCCCTCCTCCCTCCTCCCTCCACCCTCCAACCCCCACCCTCCCTCCTCCCTCCGCCCTACACCCTCCTCCTCCCTCCACCCTCCGCCCTCCGCCCTCCTCCCTCCTCCCTCCACCCTCCTCCCTCCGCCCTCCTCCCTCCTCCCTCCACCCTCCTCCCTCCGCCCTCCACCCTCCTCCCTCCGCCCTCCTCCCTCCTCCCTCCACCCTCCTCCCTCCGCCCTCCTCCCTCCGCCCTCCTCCCTCCTCCCTCCACCCTCCTTCTCCCTCCACCCTCCTCCCTCCTCCCTCCATCCTCCTCCCTCCGCCCTCATCCCTCCTCCCTCCACCCTCCTCCCTCCGCCCTCCTCCCTCCGCCCTCCTCCCTCCTCCCTCCACCCTCCTTCTCCCTCCTCCCTCCTCCCTCCGCCCTCCTCCCTCCTCCCTCCAAACTCCTTCTCCCTCCACCCTCCTCCCTCCGCCCTCCTCCCTCCACCCCTCATCATTAACTGACATGTTAAATTAAGGTTAAATCAAATCCAACAATAAAACCAGCAGCATGAGATCAGAGGGGATCAGAATGGATCATGGAGGATGGAGGACAACGTCCTTAGAAAGAGAAGAACCATGAACGCACACCATAACAGGAGAGGTAACCCTGACCAGCGTGTGTGTGTGTGTGTGTGTGTGTGTGTGTGTGTGTGTGTGTGTGTGTGTGTGTGTGTGTGTGTGTGTGTGTGTGTGTGTGTGTGTGTGTGTGTGTGTGTGTGTGTGTGTGTGTGTGTGTGTGTGTGTGTGTGTGTGTGTGTGTGTGTGTGAAACATATGCTTACATTGCCAACCAAGTGAAATAGTACAAAATGGAAAATAAATAAACAACACACACACACACACACACACACACAAAATAACACACAGCCGCATCTCGTGGGTCGTCTGTCATCTTAACTGACAGGTGACCTAAAACCTCACCCAGGATGAACTGCTCTGTGTTGAGACAACTGTCACAGAGGTCGTCCATCGCCTGTTAAACCGCCTGACAAGAGATCAACCCTCCTCCTCATCTTCTCAGCCCTCCTAACCCCCCCTCCCCTCCCCTCCCCTCCCATCCTCTTCCACCTTCTCACCCCTTCGCTCCCCCAATCCTCACCCCCTTTGTCTCCTCACCTCACCAACAGCTTCTCAACCCTCCTAACCCCTCCCCTCCCCTCCCATCCTCTTCCCCCTTCTCACCCCTTCGCTCCCCCAATCCTCACCCCCTTTGTCCCCTCACCTCACCAACAGCTTCTCAACCCTCCCAGGGGGCATAACTAAACACGCAAATAAACTAATCAATAAATAAATTAATATACAAATAAATGAATTAAATAAACCTTTACAGGGGGGGGGGGGTAGCTTTGGGTTAGTGTTTGGGAACAAGTGTCACTGTTAATTGATGTGACAATGCAAGCAGCACGTTGGCATCTGTTGCCCTCGCCACCCAGAGCATGGTGACCTGGTCCTAGTATCTCTGTCCTACTACATTCACCCAGAGATTGGTCCTAGTATCTCTGTCGTACTGTGTTCACCCAGAGCTTGGTGACCTGGTCCTAGTATATCTGTCCTACTGTGTTCACCCAGAGCTTGGTGACCTGGTCCTAGTATCTCTGTCCTACTGTATTCACCCAGAGCTTGGTGACCTGGTCCTAGTGTCTCTGTCCTACTGTATTCACCCAGAGCTTGGTCCTAGTATCTCTGTCCTACTGTATTCACCCAGAGCTTGGTCCTAGTGTCTCTGTCCTACTGTATTCACACAGAGCTTGGTGACCTGGTCCTAGTGTCTCTGTCCTACTGTATTCACCCAGAGCTTGGTCCTAGTATCTCTGTCCTACTGTATTCACCCAGAGCTTGGTGACCTGGTCCTAGTATCTCTGTCCTACTGTATTCACCCAGAGCTTGGTCCTAGTATCTCTGACCTACTGTATTCACCCAGAGCTTGGTCCTAGTATCTCTGTCCTACTGTATTCACCCAGAGCTTGGTCCTAGTGTCTCTGTCCTACTGTATTCACACAGAGCTTGGTGACCTGGTCCTAGTGTCTCTGTCCTACTGTATTCACCCAGAGCTTGGTCCTAGTATCTCTGTCCTACTGTATTCACCCAGAGCTTGGTGACCTGGTCCTAGTATCTCTGTCCTACTGTATTCACCCAGAGCTTGGTCCTAGTATCTCTGACCTACTGTATTCACCCAGAGTTGGTGACCTGGTCCTAGTATCTCTGTCCTACTGTATTCACCCAGAGCTTGGTGACCTGGTCCTAGTATCTCTGTCCTACTGTATTCACCCAGAGCTTGGTGACCTGGTCCTAGTATCTCTGTCCTACTGTATTCACCCAGAGCTTGGTCCTAGTATCTCTGACCTACTGTATTCACCCAGAGATTGGTGACCTGGTCCTAGTATCTCTGTCCTACTGTATTCACCCAGAGATTGGTGACCTGGTCCTAGTATCTCTGTCCTACTGTATTCACCCAGAGCTTGGTGACCTGGTCCTAGTATCTCTGTCCTACTGTATTCACCCAGAGATTGGTGACCTGGTCCTAGTATCTCTGTCATACTGTATTCACCCAGAGCTTGGTGACCTGGTCCTAGTATCTCTGTCCTACTGTGTTCACCCAGAGATTGGTGACCTGGTCCTAGTATCTCTGTCATACTGTATTCACCCAGAGCTTGGTCCTAGTATCTCTGTCCTACTGTATTCACCCAGAGCTTGGTGACCTGGTCGTAGTATCTCTGTCCTACTGTGTTCACCCAGAGATTGGTGACCTGGTCCTAGTATCTCTGTCCTACTGT
>NC_092164.1:1756677-1791677 GCF_045791955.1 Oncorhynchus clarkii lewisi
CTATAGTGAGAGGCTGTACTGTGTGATTATCATGGTCACAGTTCTATAGTGAGAGGCTGTACTGTGTGATTATCCTGGTCACAGTTCTATAGTGAGAGGCTGTACTGTGTGATTATCATGGTCACAGTGAGAGGCTGTACTGTGTGATTATCATGGTCACAGTTCTATAGTGAGAGGCTGTACTGTGTGATTATCCTGGTCACAGTTCTATAGTGAGAGGCTGTACTGTGTGATTATCATGGTCACAGTGAGAGGCTGTACTGTGTGATTATCATGGTCACAGTTCTATAGTGAGAGGCTGTACTGTGTGATTATCCTGGTCACAGTTCTATAGTGAGAGGCTGTACTGTGTGATTATCATGGTCACAGTGAGAGGCTGTACTGTGTGATTATCATGGTCACAGTTCTATAGTGAGAGGCTATACTGTGTGATTATCATGGTCACAGTTCTACAGTGAGAGGCTGTACTGTGTGATTATCCTGGTCACAGTTCTATAGTGAGAGGCTGTACTGTGTGATTATCCTGGTCACAGTTCTATAGTGAGAGGCTGTACTGTGTGATTATCATGGTCACAGTGATAGGCTGTACTGTGTGATTATCATGGTCACAGTTCTATAGTGAGAGGCTGTACTGTGTGATTATCCTGGTCACAGTTCTATAGTGAGAGGCTGTACTGTGTGATTATCCTGGTCACAGTTCTATAGTGAGAGGCTGTACTGTGTGATTATCCTGGTCACAGTTCTATAGTGAGAGGCTGTACTTTGTGATTATCCTGGTCACAGTTCTATAGTGAGAGGCTGTACTGTGTGATTATCCTGGTCACAGTTCTATAGTGAGAGGCTGTACTGTGTGATTATCATGGTCACAGTGAGAGGCTGTACTGTGTGATTATCATGGTCACAGTTCTATAGTGAGAGGCTATACTGTGTGATTATCATGGTCACAGTTCTACAGTGAGAGGCTGTACTGTGTGATTATCCTGGTCACAGTTCTATAGTGAGAGGCTGTACTGTGTGATTATCCTGGTCACAGTTCTATAGTGAGAGGCTGTACTGTGTGATTATCATGGTCACAGTGATAGGCTGTACTGTGTGATTATCATGGTCACAGTTCTATAGTGAGAGGCTGTACTGTGTGATTATCCTGGTCACAGTTCTATAGTGAGAGGCTGTACTGTGTGATTATCCTGGTCACAGTTCTATAGTGAGAGGCTGTACTGTGTGATTATCCTGGTCACAGTTCTATAGTGAGAGGCTGTACTGTGTGATTATCCTGGTCACAGTTCTATAGTGAGAGGCTGTACTGTGTGATTATCCTGGTCACAGTTCTATAGTGAGAGGCTGTACTGTGTGATTATCCTGGTCACAGTTCTATAGTGAGAGGCTGTACTGTGTGATTATCATGGTTACAGTGAGAGGCTGTACTGTGTGATTATCATGGTCACAGTTCTATAGTGAGAGGCTGTACTGTGTGATTATCCTGGTCACAGTTCTATAGTGAGAGGCTGTACTGTGTGATTATCCTGGTCACAGTTCTATAGTGAGAGGCTGTACTGTGTGATTATCCTGGTCACAGTTCTATAGTGCGAGGCTGTACTGTGTGATTATCATGGTCACAGTGAGAGGCTGTACTGTGTGATTATCATGGTCACAGTTCTATAGTGAGAGGCTGTACTGTGTTATTATCATGGTCACAGTTCTACAGTGAGAGGCTGTACTGTGTGATTATCCTGGTCACAGTTCTATAGTGAGAGGCTGTACTGTGTGATTATCCTGGTCACAGTTCTATAGTGAGAGGCTGTACTGTGTGATTATCATGGTCACAGTGAGAGGCTGTACTGTGTGATTATCATGGTCACAGTTCTATAGTGAGAGGCTGTACTGTGTGATTATCCTGGTCACAGTTCTATAGTGAGAGGCTGTACTGTGTGATTATCCTGGTCACAGTTCTACAGTGAGAGGCTGTACTGTGTGATTATCCTGGTCACAGTTCTATAGTGAGAGGCTGTACTGTGTGATTATCCTGGTCACAGTTCTATAGTGAGAGGCTGTACTGTGTGATTATCCTGGTCACAGTTCTATAGTGAGAGGCTGTACTGTGTGATTATCCTGGTCACAGTTCTATAGTGAGAGGCTGTACTGTGTGATTATCATGGTCACAGTTCTATAGTGAGAGGCTGTACTGTGTGATTATCCTGGTCACAGTTCTATAGTGAGAGGCTGTACTGTGTGATTATCCTGGTCACAGTTCTAGAGTGAGAGGCTGTACTGTGTGATTATCCTGGTCACAGTTCTATAGTGAGAGGCTGTACTGTGTGATTATCCTGGTCACAGTTCTATAGTGAGAGGCTGTACTGTGTGATTATCCTGGTCACAGTTCTAGAGTGAGAGGCTGTACTGTGTGATTATCCTGGTCACAGTTCTATAGTGAGAGGCTGTACTGTGTGATTATCCTGGTCACAGTTCTATAGTGAGAGGCTGTACTGTGTGATTATCCTGGTCACAGTTCTATAGTGAGAGGCTGTACTGTGTGATTATCCTGGTCACAGTTCTATAGTGAGAGGCTGTACTGTGTGATTATCCTGGTCACAGTTCTATAGTGAGAGGCTGTACAGTGTGATTATCCTGGTCACAGTTCTATAGTGAGAGGCTGTACTGTGTGATTATCCTGGTCACAGTTCTATAGTGAGAGGCTGTACTGTGTGATTATCCTGGTCACAGTTCTATAGTGAGAGGCTGTACTGTGTGATTATCCTGGTCACAGTTCTATAGTGAGAGGCTGTACTGTGTGATTATCATGGTTACAGTGAGAGGCTGTACTGTGTGATTATCATGGTCACAGTTCTATAGTGAGAGGCTGTACTGTGTGATTATCCTGGTCACAGTTCTATAGTGAGAGGCTGTACTGTGTGATTATCCTGGTCACAGTTCTATAGTGAGAGGCTGTACTGTGTGATTATCATGGTCACAGTTCTATAGTGAGAGGCTGTACTGTGTGATTATCCTGGTCACAGTTCTATAGTGAGAGGCTGTACTGTGTGATTATCCTGGTCACAGTTCTATAGTGAGAGGCTGTACTGTGTGATTATCATGGTCACAGTTCTATAGTGAGAGGCTGTACTGTGTGATTATCCTGGTCACAGTTCTATAGTGAGAGGCTGTACTGTGTGATTATCATGGTCACAGTGAGAGGCTGTACTGTGTGATTATCATGGTCACAGTTCTATAGTGAGAGGCTGTAATGTGTGATTATCCTGGTCACAGTTCTATAGTGAGAGGCTGTACTGTGTGATTATCATGGTCACAGTGAGAGGCTATACTGTGTGATTATCATGGTCACAGTTCTATAGTGAGAGGCTGTACTGTGTGATTATCCTGGTCACAGTTCTATAGTGAGAGGCTGTACTGTGTGATTATCATGGTCACAGTGAGAGGCTGTACTGTGTGATTATCATGGTCACAGTTCTATAGTGAGAGGCTGTACTGTGTGATTATCATGGTCACAGTTCTACAGTGAGAGGCTGTACTGTGTGATTATCCTGGTCACAGTTCTATAGTGAGAGGCTGTACTGTGTGATTATCCTGGTCACAGTTCTATAGTGAGAGGCTGTAGTGTGTGTGTGTGTGTGTGTGTGTGTGTGTGTGTGTGTGTGTGTGTGTGTGTGTGTGTGTGTGTGTGTGTGCGTACGTCTGTTTGACTGTGTGTGTCTGTGCGTGTCTGTCAGCGTCTGTGTGTGTGCGTGTGTGTGTGTGTGTGTGTGTGTGTGTGTGTGTGTGTGTGTGTGTGTGCGTACGTCTGTTTGACTGTGTGTGTCTGTACAGTACCAGAATTAAACTGAATTATACTATCCACTGTGAATCACTGGAACAGTTCCGTGAATGAGCTCCTCACACAGGTACACGTTGTCCAGATCATAACACAGTCCTTTTATAGGGCTTCTCCTAAACCCACAGAGGAAACCTGAGCTCCATCTGTCTACAGAGGAAACCTGAGCTCCATCTGTCTACAGAGGAAACCTGAGCTCCATCTGTCTACAGAGGAAACCTGAGCTCCATCTGCCCACAGAGGAAACCTGAGCTCCATCTGTCTACAGAGGAAACCTGAGCTCCATCTGTCTACAGAGGAAACCTGATCTCCATCTGACTACAGAGGAAACCTGAGCTCCATCTGCCTACATATTGGAGTATTGGAGTGTTGGAGTGTTGGAATATTGTAGTGTTGGAGTGTTGGAATATTGTAGTTTTGCAGTGTTGAGGTGTTGGAGTGTTGGAGTGTTGGAATGATGGAGTGTTGGAATGATGGAGGGTTGGAGTATTGGAGTGTTGGAGTGTTAGAGTGTTGGAGTGTTAGAGTGTTGGAGTGTTAGAGTGTTAGAGTATTGGAGTGTTGGAGTGTTGGAGTATTGGAGTGTTAGAGTATTGGAGTATTGGAGTATTGGAGTATTGGAGTATTGGAGTGTTGGAATGTTGGAGTGTTGGAGTGATGGAGTGTTGGAGTGTTGGAGTGTTGGAGTGTTGGAGTGTTAGAATGTTGGAGTGTTGGAGTGTTAGAGTGTTGAGGTGTTGTAGTGTTGGAGTGTTGGAGTGTTGGAGTGTTGGAATGTTGGAGTGTTGGAGTGTTGGAATGTTGGAGTGTTGGAGTGTTGGAGTATTGGAATGTTGGAGTGTTAGAGTGTGCTGCTGGCTATCCGGAAATTTAAAAACAAGAAAATGCTACCGTCTGCTTTGCTTGATATAAGTAATTTGAAATGATGTAAGTAAATATCTTTACTTATATATTTTAGCAATTACATTTACTTTTGATACTTCCTGCAATTATATTGACAACCACATGCTTTTAATGAAGTAGTATTTTACTGGGTGACTTTCACTTTGACTTGAGTCATTTTCTATTAAGGTGTCTATACTTTATTAGGGTGTCTATACTTGATTAAGGTGTCTGTACTTTATTAATGTGTCTATACTGTATTAAGGTGTCTATACTTTATTCAGGTGTCTATACTTTATTAAGGTGTCTATACTTTATTAAGGTGTCTATACTCTATTAAGGTGTCTATACTTTATTCAGGTGTCTATACTTTATTAAGGTGTCTATACTTTATTAAGGTGTCTATACTCTTTTAAGGTGTCTATACTTTATTCAGGTGTCTATAATCTATTCAGGTGTCTATACTTTACTAAGGTGTCTATACTCTATTAAGGTGTCTATACTATATTAGGGTGTCTATACTTTATTAAGGTGTCTATACTTTATTCAGGTGTCTATACTTTATTCAGTTGTCTATATTCTATTCAGGTGTCTATATTTTATTCAAGTGTCTATACTCTATTCAGGTGTCTATACTCTATTCAGGTGTCTATATTCTATTCAGGTGTCTAAATTTTATTCAGGTGTCTATACTCTATTAAGGTGTCTATACTTTATTAAGGTGTCTATACTTGATTTAGGTGTCTATACTCAATTAGGGTGTCTATACTTTATTAAGGTGTCTATATTTTATTAAGGTGTCTATACTTTATTAAGGTGTCTATACTTTATTAAGGTGTCTATACTCTATTAGGGTGTCTATACTTTATTAAGGTGTCTATATTTTATTAAGGTGTCTATACTTTATTCAGGTGTCTATACTCTATTAAGGTGTCTATACTTTATTAAGGTGTCTATACTCTATTAGGGTGTCTATACTTTATTAAGGTGTCTATATTTTATTAAGGTGTCTATACTTTATTCAGGTGTCTATACTCTATTCAGGTGTCTATATTTTATTCAGGTGTCTATACTCTATTAGGGTGTCTATACTTTATTCAGGTGTCTATATTCTATTCAGGTGTCTATATTCTATTCAGGTGTCTATAATTTATTGAGGTGTCTATACTCTATTCAGGTGTCTATACTCTATTCAGGTGTCTATATTCTATTCAGGTGTCTATATTTTATTCAGGTGTCTATACTCTATTCAGGTGTCTATAATTTATTCAGGTGTCTATACTCTTTTCAGGTGTCTATACTCTATTCAGGTGTCTATATTCTATTCAGGTGTCTATACTCTATGCAGGTGTCTATACTCTATTCAGGTGTCTATACTTTATTAAGGTGTCTATACTTTATTCAGGTGTCTATACTCTATTCAGGTGTCTATAATTTATTCAGGTGTCTATACTTTATTAAGGAGTCTATACTTTATTAATGTGTCTATACTCTATTCAGGTGTCTATACTTTATTCAGGTGTCTATACTTTATTAATGTGTCTATACTCTATTCAGGTGTCTAAACTTTATTAAGGTGTCTATACTTTATTAAGGTGTCTATACTCTATTCAGGTGTCTATACTTTATTAAGGTGTCGATACTTTATTAATGTGTCTATACTCTATTCAGGTGTCTATACTTTATTCAGGTGTCTATACTTTATTAATGTGTCTATACTCTATTCAGGTGTCTATACTTTATTAAGGTGTCTATATTTTATTAAGGTGTCTATACTCTATTCAGGTGTCTATACTCTAGTCAGGTGTCTATACTCTATTAAGGTGTCTATACTTTATTAATGTGTCTATACTCTATTCAGGTGTCTATACTCTATTCAGGTGTCTATAATTTATTCAGGTGTCTATACTCTATTCAGGTGTCTATAATTTATTAAGGTGTCTATACTCTATTCAGGTGTCTATACTTTATTAAGGTGTCTATACTTTATTAAGGTATCTATACTCTATTAAGGTGTCTATACTCTATTCAGGTGTCTATACTTTTACTCACGTGTGACAATTGGGTCCTTTTTCCAACGCTGGAGTCTTTAGGCTACTCTGAGAAACCAAACAAACAAATGTTTACACACAGAGGGTTTATTTTATCCAAAATCAATTTTCAAGGGAGATTAGCATAACATCTTTAATTATGCAAAGACAAATTATCAATGTTGTTAATTACTGGTTTAAAAAAAAGCTTACAGTGTGTGTGTGTGTGTGTGTGTGTGTGTGTGTGTGTGTGTGTGTGTGTGTGTGTGTGTGTGTGTGTGTGGTGTGTGTGTGTGTGTGTGTGTGTGTGTGTGTGTGTGTGTGTGTGTGTGTGGTGTGTGTGTGTGTGTGTTTCTAGGCACTTTGACGCGTTAGAACTTTTTACTTTTTCAAGTACGTGGTTTGGTTTTGATTTATTTATTGATTTATTTATTTATTTATTTAGGGTCAAAGTGTTGTTGTTTTTTCAGTTTAAAGGAGGACAACAAATCCCCTGTGGAGAACACAGTTAAAAACCCTTAACCCTTTTTCAGTCCCAAGTCCTCGGCAAAAATCAGCTTTTAATTCATCAGACCTTCATATATCTGCATGTCCAGCCCTTATATTTACCCTCAAGTGTTATACATTTGTAATTTTCAGGAGAACCAGGGCTTTACAAGGAGAATAAAAAAAACATTTGACATAAACAGTAGGATTCATGAGTTTTATTGAGAAACGTCAACAACAACAGAAGATTCAGTTCGCCAAAAAACTAAAAAACCTGATAAAAATGAATGTTTATGAACGCTGTAAGTACAGAAATGGTTTGCTAAGTGGGAAATTAATATCCAACTAGTCAGTGATAACTGTGTGGAGTAGGACGTTTGTGACAGCAACATCACTATGTCCTGGGATTTCCTATGATCTATGTAGAAGAACCCCTTACAGTATTATAGACACTATGACCTGGGATTTACTATAGTCTTCTAGATTAACCCCTTACAGTATTATAGACACTATGACCTGGGATTTCCTATAGTCTTCTATGTAGAAGAACCCCTTACATTCTAATGTCTCTTGTGTACCTTGTGAGTGTGTTCATTAGAGTCTCAGCTTTTTCTATATAGTTTTTAATGTTTGTAACTCAAACTGATTCAGATGCTCCCTCGTCTCACAAACACTCTCTAGTTCAGCCCCCTGTTAATCACACAACAGATGCAGAAGAGACAGACCCATCCAGCATGGCAAAGTCCAGCACGTACCCAGAGTTACAGTGGGAGTATGGGTGGGAATATTTACCTAGACGTTTCAAAAACACAATAAAATTTGTCTTGATACAACATCAGTTCACTTCACCTGTAATACGGGCTATTTGACCAAGAAGGAGAGTGATGGAGTGTTGGAGTGTTGGAGTGTTGGAGTGATGGAGTGATGGAGTGATGGAGTGTTGGAGTGATGGAGTGTTGGAGTGTTGGAGTGTTGGAGTGTTGGAGTGTTGGAGTGATGGAGTGTTGGAGTGATGGAGTGTTGGAGTGATGGAGTGTTGGAGTGTTGGAGTGATGGAGTGTTGGAGTGTTGGAGTGTTGGAGTGATGGAGTGCTGCATCAGATGACCTGGCCTCCACCATCTCCAGACCTCAACCCAGTTGAGATATGCTGGGATGAGTTGGACCGCAGAGATTAGGAAAAGCAGTCAACAAGTGCTCAGCATATGTGGGAACTTCTTCAAGACTGTTGGAAAAGCATTCCAGGTGAAGCTGTTTGAGAGAATTCCAAGAGTGTGCAAAGCTGCCATCAAGGCAAAGGGTGGCTAGTTTGAAGAATCTCAAATATAAAATGTATTTTGATTTGTTTAACTTTGTTGGTTTCATATGTGTTATTTCATAGTTTGATGCCTTCATTATTATTATACAATGTAGAAAATAGAAAAAATTAAGAAAAACCCTTGAATGAGTAGGTGTGTCCAAACTTTTGACTGGTACTGTACATTCATTCACTGTCCTGGGTTATCCACTGTCCTGGGTCATTCACTGTTCTGGGTCATTCACTGTCCTGGGTTATCCACTGTCCTGGGTCATTCACTGTCCTGGGTCATTCACTGTCCTGGGTTATCCACTGTCCTGGGTCATTCACTGTCCTGGGTTATCCACTATCCTGGGTTATCCACTGTCCTGGGTCATTTACTGTCCTGGGTCATTCACTGTCCTGGGTTATCCACTGTCCTGGGTTATCCACTGTCCTGGGTTATCCACTGTCCTGGGTCTGAAAGCAAAAATATAGATCATCCAGCTTGAAAACCAAAGAGAAAATATATTGTAAGTTGCTGTTTTCTCTCCCGAAAAAAGCCCAAAAAGATTCTGCCAAAACCCCAGAAAATGGTTTTGGTTTCTGGGTCGTCACATCAATACAATACTGTGTCCCAAACGGCATCCTATTCACTATATAGTACACTACCTTTAATAGTGCTCTGGTCAAAAGTTGACCACTATGTAGAGAATAGGGTGCCATTTGATCCTCAGCTGGTGATCTGTACAGCCGGTGTTAACACCGAATGTACAGTACCTAATGAAAAGGACCTAGAACGCTGTTCCTGGTGTCAATGTTAGTGAGACAATATGATGGATTGTCCATTTTACAGGCTATTTCATACGCTGTGCTACTCTAAACTGGATTTTCGGAGCGCTTTTTACTTGAAACATCAATTTTTTTGTGACATCGTTATTCATCGGGGAGGAATGGAGAGAGGCGAGCAGCGAGCGGCGCCAAGGGTCGACTTATTTCCTGTGAACACACTCGGGACAGAGAGCGAGAGAGAGGGGGGGGTGAAAGAGAGAGGGGGACAGAGGGAGAAACAGAGGGGGGGGAGAGGGAGAAAGAGAGAGGGGGAGAGAGAGAGAGTGGGACAGGGAGAAACAGAAAAGGGAAGAGAAGGAGAAAGAGAGAGGGAGAGGGAGACCTAGGGGGGCACTTCATTCACTTCTCGTGGTAGTATAAGCACCCCCCTCCCTCCCCCCTCCCTCCCTTTCCCCCTCCCTTCCCCCTTCTTTACCCCCTGGCACCCTATATGCTCTTTATCATCACATACACACACACACACACACACACACACACACACACACACACACACACACACACACACACCTTCCTAACCTTAAGGCGTCCACGTTTCCCAGCTGAAACAGTTTGGTAGAGTTTGTGCATATCTTATGACAACATTTTGTGACTAGTCAGTCAGTCAACCAGTCAGTCAGTCAACCAGTCAGTCAGTCAACCAGTAAGTCAACCAGTCAACCAGTCAGTCAACCAGTCAGTCAACCAGTCAGTCAACCAGTCAGTCAACCAGTAAGTCAACCAGTCAACCAGTCAGTCAACCAGTCAACCAGTCAGTCAGTCAATCAGTCAGTCAACCAGTCTGTCAACCAGTCAGTCAGTCTGTCAACCAGTCAGTCAGTCAGTCAATCAGTCAATCAGTCAGTCAGTCAACCAGTCAGTCAGTCACCCAGTCAGTCAGTCAGTCAGTCACCCAGTCAGTCAGTCAGTCAACCAGTCAGTCAACCAGTCAGTCAGTCACCCAGTCAGTCAGTCAGTCAGTCAACCAGTCAGTCAGTCAACCAGTCAGTCAACCAGTCAGCAAATCAGTCAGTCAGTCGTAGTAGTGACTCATCGAGACTCAGGAAAGGTTTTCTGTGGTAGTAGTGACTCAGTTAGACAGAGGAAAGGTTTTATGTGGTAGTATGGTTTCATGCGTCCTGGTAGAGAGTTATGACTGTAATATTCATTCTGCCTGATAAATGTCATCGAAAATTTTTATTTAGTTGATTGCCTTCGATAAATCTCCCTGTGATTAAACAGAGCACAGATAGCACTTAAAATGCAATTTCAAACTTAGATGACATTCTGTGTGATGTAGTTAATATCAGGTGTCTGTGTGTCCCAAATGGAACCCCATTCCCTTTATAGACACTACTTTAGACCAGCACCTATAGGCTAGTGCCCTACTTTAGACCAGGACCTATAGGGTTGTGCTCTACTTTAGACCAGGGCCTATTGGATAGTGCCCTACTTTAGACCAGGGCCTATTGGATAGTGCCCTACTTTAGACCAGGGTCTATAGGGTAGTGCCCTACTTTAGACCAGGGTCTATAGGGTAGTGCCCTACTTTAGACCAGGGCCTATAGGGTAGTGCCCTACTTTAGACCAGGGCCTATAGGGTAGTGCCCTACAGTATAAAGGGCCTATAGTGTAGTGCCCTACTTTAGACCAGGGTCTATAGGGTAGTGCCCTACTTTAGACCAGAATCTATAGGGTAGTGCACTACTTTAGACTAGGGCCTATAGGTAGTGGACTACTTTAGACCAGGGCCTATAGGGTAGTGCCCTACTTTAGACCAGGGTCTATAGGGTAGTGCCCTACTTTAGACCAGGACCTATAGGGTAATGCCCTACTTTAGACCAGGGTCTATAGGGTAGTGCCCTACTTTAGACCAGGGTCTATAGGATAGTGCCCTACTTTAGACCAGGGCCTACAGGTAGTGGACTACTTTAGACCAGGGCCTACATGTAGTGGACTACTTTAGACCAGGGTGTATAGGGTAGTGGACTACTTTAGACCAGGTCCTATAGGGTAGTGCCCTACAGTATAAAGGGCCTATAGGGTAATGCCCTACAGTATAAAGGGGATATGGAGCCTTTTTGGGACTCAGTCCAGGTCGTCTGTGAAAATAACATTTGAAGGAAAAGAGTACAAGGACAGTGTACACATGCTCTGTGTATACCGGATAAATCACACAACGTCCAGTCGCTGTAGGCAGTTGTATTACCTTCAGAGATTGAACCAAACCTCATAGTTCTACATGTGCTTATATAAAACATACTACGGCAGGTGTGTTATAGAGGACAATACCACTGGCGTCTCATAGTTATAGAGTAGAATACCACTGGCATCTCATAGTTATAGAGTACAGTACCACTGGCGTCTCATAGTTATAGAGTACAATACCACTGGTGTCTCATGGTCTCCCTTCGAAATTTGACGTATTATGGATGAAAGTGGTTTCAAGGTTAATTCCGAGTGGTTACAGGGTTAATTCCGTGTGGTTACAGGGTTAATTCCGTGTGGTTACAGGGTTAATTCCGTGTGGTTACAGGGTTAATTCCGTGTGGTTACAGGGTTAATTCCAGAGGGTTAATTCCGCATGGTTACAGGGTTAATTCCGGGTGGTTACAGGGTTAATTCCGAGTGGTTACAGGGTTAATTCCGTGTGGTTACAGGGTTAATTCCGTGTGGTTACAGGGTTAATTCCGCGTGGTTACGCGTGGTTACAGGGTTAATTCCGCATGGTTACAGGGTTAATTCCGAGTGGTTACGCGTGGTTACAGGGTTAATTCTGGGTGGTTACAGGGTTAATTCCGCGTGGTTACAGGGTTAATTCCGCATGGTTACAGGGTTATTTCCACATGGTTACAGGGTTAATTCCGCGTGGTTACAGGGTTAATTCCGCGTGGTTACAGGGTAAATTCCACGTGGTTACTGGGCTCTACTGGGCTCTGCTGGGCTCTACTGGGATCTGCTGGGCTCTTTTGGGCTCTGCTGAGCTATACTGAGCTCTACTTGGCTCTACTTGGCTCTGCTGGGCTCTACTGTGCTATGCTGAGGTCTACTTGGCTCTACTGAGTTCTACTAGGCTCTACTGGGCTCTACTGTGCTATACTGAGCTATACTGGGCTCTACTGGGCTCTGCTGGGCTCTGTTGGGCTATACTGGGCTCTACTGTGTTATTCCGGGCTCTACTGGGCTCTACTGTGCTATACTGAGCTCTACTGGGCTCTACTGTGCTATGCTGAGCTCTACTGGGCTCTACTGGGCTATACTAGGCTCTACTGGGCTCTGCTGGGATCTACTGGGCTCTGCTGGGATCTACAGGGCTCTGCTGGGATCTACTGGGCTCTACTGGGCTATACTAGGCTCTACTGGGTTCTGCTGGGATCTACTGGGCTCTGCTGGGATCTGCTGGGCTCTACTGGGCTCTGCTGGGCTCTGCTGGGCTATACTTGGCTCTGCTGGGCTCTACTTGGCTCTGCTGGGCTCTACTGTGCTATGCTGAGGTCTACCTGGCTCTACTGAGTTCTACTAGGCTCTACTGGGCTCTACTGTGCTATACTGAGCTATTCTGGGCTCTACTGGGCTCTGCTGGGCTCTGTTGGGCTATACTGGGCTCTACTGGGTTATGCTGGGCTCTACTGGGCTCTACTGTGCTATACTGAGCTCTACTTGACTCTACTGGGCTCTGCTGGGCTCTACTGTGCTATGCTGAGCTCTACTGGGCTTTACTGGGCTATACTAGGCTCTACTGGGCTCTGCTGGGATCTACTGGGCTCTGCTGGGATCTACTGGGCTCTACTTGGCTCTACTAGGCTCTATTAGGCTCTACTGGGCTCTGCTGGGATCTACTGGGCTCTGCATTGGAATGTTGTTATGTGCTACCCTAACCTGTCTGGCCAGGACACTCAGATGAATTGCTGCCCTAACCTGGCTGGTGAGGACACTCAGGTGAAGAGCTGCCCTAACCTGGCTGGTGAGTATACTCAGGTGAATAATAACAGGGAGACAAACTAAAGAAAACTATTTTAGTAAATTGTTAACTTAAGATTCTCATCAAGACAGGCAGACATTCCAGCCAGACAAACAGTAGGCAGACATTCCAGCCAGACAAACAGCAGGCAGACATTCCAACCAGACAAACAGTAGGCAGACAGTCCAGCCAGACAAACAGTAGGCAGACAGTCCATCCAGACAAACAGTAGGCAGACATTCCAGCCAGACAAACAGTAGGCAGACAGTCCAGCCAGACAAACAGTAGGCAGACATTCCAGCCAGACAAACAGTAGGCAGACATTCCAACCAGACAAACAGTAGGCAGACAGTCCAGCCAGACAAACAGTAGGCAGACAGTCCAGCCAGACAAACAGTAGGCAGACAGTCCAGCCAGACAAACAGTAGGCAGACATTCCAGCCAGACAAACAGTAGGCAGACATTCCAGCCAGACAAACAGTAGGCAGACATTCCAGCCAGACAAACAGTAGGCAGACAGTCCAGCCAGACAAACAGTAGGCAGACAGTCCAGCCAGACAAACAGTAGGCAGACATTCCAGCCAGACAAACAGTAGGCAGACAGTCCAGCCAGACAAACAGTAGGCAGACATTCCAGCCAGACAAACAGTAGGCAGACATTCCAGCCAGACAAACAGTAGGCAGACAGTCCGGCAAGACAAACAGTAGGCAGACAGTCCAGCCAGACAAACAGTAGGCAGACATTCCAGCCAGACAAACAGTAGGCAGACAGTCCAGCCAGACAAACAGTAGGCAGACATTCCCGCCAGACAAACAGTAGGCAGACATTCAAGCCAGACAAACAGTAGGCAGACATTCCAGCCAGACAAACAGTAGGCAGACATTCCAGCCAGACAAACAGTAGGCAGACAGCCCAGCCAGACAAACAGTAGGCATACATTCCAGCCAGACAAACAGTAGGCAGACAGTCCAGCCAGACAAACAGTAGGCAGACATTCCAGCCAGACAAACAGTAGGCAGACATTCCAGCCAGACAAACAGTAGGCAGACAGCCCAGCCAGACAAACAGTAGGCAGACATTCCAGCCAGACAAACAGTAGGCAGACAGCCCAGCCAGACAAACAGTAGGCAGACATTCCAGCCAGACAAACAGTAGGCAGACATTCCAGCCAGACAAACAGTAGGCAGACAGTCCAGCCAGACAAACAGTAGGCAGACATTCCAGCCAGACAAAAAGTAGGCAGACATTCCAGCCAGACAAACAGTAGGCAGACATTCCAGCCAGACAAACAGTAGGCAGACAGTCCAGCCAGACAAACAGTAGGCAGACATTCCAGCCAGACAAACAGTAGGCAGACAGTCCAGCCAGACAAACATTAGGCAGACAGTCCAGCCAGACAAACAGTAGGCAGACATTCCAGCCAGACAAACAGTAGGCAGACAGTCCAGCCAGACAAACAGTAGGCAGACAGCCCAGCCAGACAAACAGCAGGCAGACATTCCAGCCAGACAAACAGTAGGCAGACAGCCCAGCCAGACAAACAGTAGGCAGACATTCCAGCCAGACAAACAGTAGGCAGACGACGACATCACTTCCCTTTCCTCTTGTCTACATGATTACAGACTACATCACTTCCCTTTCCTCTTGTCTACATGATGACAGACTACATCACTTCCCTTTCCTCTTGTCTACATGATGACAGACTACATCACTTTCCTCTAGTCTCCATGGTGACAGACTACATTACTTTCCTCTTGTCTACATGATGACAGACTACATCACTTTCCTCTTGTCTACATGATGACAGACTACATCACTTCCCTTTCCTCTTGTCAACACGATGACAGACTACATCACTTCACTTCCCTCTTGTCTACATGATTACAGACTACATCAATTCTATTTCCTCTTGTCTACATGATGACAGACTACATCACTTTCCTTTCCTCTTGTCTCCATGGTGACAGACGACATCACTTCCCTTTCCTCTTGTCTACATGATGACAGACTACATCACTTCCCTTTCCTCTTGTCTACATCATGACAGACTACATCACTTCCCTTTCCTCTTGTCTACATGATGACAGACTACATCACTTCCCTTTCCTCTTGTCTACATGATGACAGACTACATCACTTCCCCTTCCTCTTGTCTACATGATGACAGACTACATCACTTTCCTCTTGTCTCCATGGTGACAGACTACATCACTTTCCTCTTGTCTACATGATGACAGACTACATCACTTTCCTCTTGTCTACATGATGACAGACTACATCACTTCCCTTTCCTCTTGTCTACATGATGACAGATTACATCACTTCCCTTTCCTCTTGTCTACATGATGACAGACTACATCACTTCCCTTTCCTCTTGTCTCCATGGTGACAGACTACATCACCTGCCTTTCCTCTTGTCTACATGATGACAGACTACATCACTTCCCTTTCCTCTTGTCTCCATGGTGACAGACTACATCACTTCCTTTTCCTCTTGTCTACATGATTACAGACTACATCACTTCTATTTCCTCTTGTCTACATGATGACAGACTACATCACTTTTCTTTCCTCTTGTCTCCATGGTGACAGACTACATCACTTCCCTTTCCTCTTGTCTACATGGTGACAGACTACATCACTTCCCTTTCCTCTTGTCTACATGATGACAGACTACATCACTTCCCTTTCCTATTGTCTACATGATCACAGACTACATCACTTCCCTTTCCTCTGGTCTACATAGTGACTGACTAAATCACTTCCTTTTCCTCTTGTCTACATGATGACAGACTACATCACTTCCCTTTCCTCTTGTCTACATGATGACAGACTACATCACTTCACTTCCCTCTTGTCTACATGATTACAGACTACATCACTTCTATTTCCTCTTGTCTACATGATGACAGACTACATCACTTTTCTTTCCTCTTGTCTCCATGGTGACAGACGACATCACTTCCCTTTCCTCTTGTCTACATGATTACAGACTACATCACTTCCCTTTCCTCTTGTCTACATGATGACAGACTACATCACTTCCCTTTCCTCTTGTATACTTGATGACAGACTACATCACTTCCCTTTCCTAATTGTCTACATGATGACAGACTACATCACTTCCCTTTCCTCTTGTCTACATGATGACAGACTACATCACTTCCTTTTCCTCTTGTCTACATGATGACAGACTACATCACTTCCCTTTCCTCTTGTCTACATGATGACAGACTACATCACTTTCCTCTTGTCTCCATGGTGACAGACTACATCACTTTCCTCTTGTCTACATGATGACAGACTACATCACTTTCCTCTTGTCTACATGATGACAGACTACATCACTTCCCTTTCCTCTTGTCTACATGATGACAGACTACATCACTTCCCTTTCCTCTTGTCTACATGATGACAGACTACATCACTTCCCTTTCCTCTTGTCTCCATGGTGACAGACTACATCACTTCCCTTTCCTCTTGTCTACATGGTGACAGACTACATCACTTCCCTTTCCTCTTGTCTACATGATGACAGACTACATCACTTCCCTTTCCTATTGTCTACATGATGACAGACTACATCACTTCCCTTTCCTCTTGTCTACATGATGACAGACTACATCACTTCCCTTTCCTCTTGTCTACATGATGACAGACTACATCACTTCCCTTTCCTCTTGTCTACATGATGACAGACTACATCACTTCCTTTTCCTCTTGTCTACATGATGACAGACTACATCACTTCCCTTTCCTCTTGTCTACATGATGACAGACTACATCACTTCCTTTTCCTCTTGTCTACATGATGACAGACTACATCACTTCCCTTTCCTCTTGTCTACATGATGACAGACTACATCACTTTCCTCTTGTCTACATGATGACAGACTACATCACTTCCCTTTCCTCTTGTCTCCATGGTGACAGACTACATCACTTCCATTTCCTCTTGTCTACATGATGACAGACTACATCACTTCCCTTTCGTATTGTCTACATGATCACAGACTACATCACTTCCCTTTCCTATTGTCTCCATGGTGACAGACTACATCACTTCCCTTTCCTCTTGTCTACATCATGACAGACTTCATCACTTCCCTTTCCTATTGTCTACATGATCACAGACTACATCACTTCATTTTCCTCTTGTCTACATGATGACAGACTACATCACTTCCCTTTCCTCTTGTCTCCATGGTGACAGACTACATCACTTCCTTTTCCTCTTGTCTACATGATGACAGACTACATCACTTCCCTTTCCTCTTGTCTACATGATGACAGACTACATCACTTCCTTTTCCTCTTGTCTACATGATGGCAGACTACATCACTTCCTTTTCCTCTTGTCTACATGATGACAGACTACATCACTTCCCTTTCCTCTTGTCTACATGGTGACAGACTACATCACTTCCCTTTCCTCTTGTCTACATAGTGACAGACTACATCACTTACCTTTCCTCTTGTCTACATGGTGACAGACTACATCAGTTCCTTTTCCTCTTGTCTACATAGTGACAGACTACATCACTTCCTTTTCCTCTTGTCTACATGATGACAGACTACATCACTTCCCTTTCCTCTGGTCTACATAGTGACAGACTACATCACTTCCCTTTCCTATTGTCTACATGATGACAGACTACATCACTTCCTTTTCCTCTTGTCTACATGATGACAGACTACATCACTTCCCTCTTGTCTACATGATGACAGACTACATCACTTCCCTTTCCTCTTGTCTACATGATGACAGACTACATCACTTCACTTCCCTCTTGTCTACATGATTACAGACTACATCACTTCTATTTCCTCTTGTCTACATGATGACAGACTACATCACTTTTCTTTCCTCTTGTCTCCATGGTGACAGACGACATCACTTCCCTTTCCTCTTGTCTACATGATTACAGACTACATCACTTCCCTTTCCTCTTGTCTACATGATGACAGACTACATCACTTCCCTTTCCTCTTGTCTACTTGATGACAGACTACATCACTTCCCTTTCCTCTTGTCTACATGATGACAGACTACATCACTTCCCTTTCCTCTTGTCTACATGATGTCAGACTACATCACTTTCCTTTTCCTCTTGTCTACATGATGACAGACTACATCACTCCCTTTCCTCTTGTCTACATGATGACAGACTACATCACTTTCCTCTTGTCTCCATGGTGACAGACTACATCACTTTCCTCTTGTCTACATGATGACAGACTACATCACTTTCCTCTTGTCTACATGATGACAGACTACATCACTTCCCTTTCCTCTTGTATACATGATGACAGACTACATCACTTCCATTTCCTCTTGTCTACATGATGACAAACTACATCACTTCCCTTTCCTCTTGTCTCCATGGTGACAGACTACATCACTTCCCTTTCCTCTTGTCTACATGATGACAGACTACATCACTTCCCTTTCCTATTGTCTACATGATCACAGACTACATCACTTCCCTTTCCTCTGGTCTACATAGTGACTGACTACATCACTTCCTTTTCCTCTTGTCTACATGATGACAGACTACATCACTTCCCTTTCCTCTTGTCTACATGATGACAGACTACATCACTTCCCTTTCCTCTTGTCAACATGATGACAGACTACATCACTTCACTTCCATCTTGTCTACATGATGACAGACTACATCACTTCTCTTTCCTCTTGTCTACATGATGACAGACTACATCACTTCCCTTTCCTCTTGTCTACATGATGACAGACTACATCACTTCCCTTTCCTCTTGTCTCCATGGTGACAGACTATATCACTTTCTTTCCTCTTGTCTACATGATGACAGACTTCATCACTTCCCTTTCCTATTGTCTACATGATCACAGACTACATCACTTCCTTTTCCTCTTGTCTACATGATGACAGACTACATCACTTCCCTTTCCTCTTGTCTCCATGGTGACAGACTACATCACTTCCTTTTCCTCTTGTCTACATGATGACAGATTACATCACTTCCCTTTCCTCTTGTCTACCAGATCACAGACTACATCACTTCCTTTTCCTCTTGTCTACATGATGACAGACTACATCACTTCCCTTTCCTCTTGTCTACATGATGACAGACTACATCACTTCCCTTTCCTCTTGTCTACATGATGACAGACTACATCACTTCCCTTTCCTCTTGTCTCCATGGTGACAGACTACATCACTTCCCTTTCCTCTTGTCTACATGGTGACAGACTACATCACTTCCCTTTCCTCTTGCCTACATGATGACAGACTACATCACTTCCCTTTCCTATTGTCTACATGATCACAGACTACATCACTTCCCTTTCCTCTGGTCTACATAGTGACTGACTAAATCACTTCCTTTTCCTCTTGTCTACATGATGACAGACTACATCACTTCCCTTTCCTCTTGTCTACATGATGACAGACTACATCACTTCCCTTTCCTCTTGTCTACATGATGACAGACTACATCACTTCCCTTTCCTATTGTCTACATGATGACAGACTACATCACTTCCCTTTCCTCTTGTCTACATGATGACAGACTACATCACTTCCCTTTCCTCTTGTCTACATGATGACAGACTACATTACTTCCCTTTCCTCTTGTCTACATGATGACAGACTACATCACTTCCTTTTCCTCTTGTCTACATGATGACAGACTACATCACTTCCCTTTCCTCTTGTCTACATGATGACAGACTACATCACTTCCTTTTCCTCTTGTCTACATGATGACAGACTACATCACTTCCCTTTCCGCTTGTCTACATGATGACAGGCTACATCACTTTCCTCTTGTCTACATGATGACAGACTACATCACTTCCCTTTCCTCTTGTCTCCATGGTGACAGACTACATCACTTCCATTTCCTCTTGTCTACATGATGACAGACTACATCACTTCCCTTTCGTATTGTCTACATGATCACAGACTACATCACTTCCCTTTCCTATTGTCTCCATGGTGACAGACTACATCACTTCCCTTTCCTCTTGTCTACATCATGACAGACTTCATCACTTCCCTTTCCTCTTGTCTACATGATGACAGACTACATCACTTCCTTTTCCTCTTGTCTACATGATGACAGACTACATCACTTCCCTTTCCTCTTGTCTCCATGGTGACAGACTACATCACTTCCTTTTCCTCTTGTCTACATGATGACAGACTACATCACTTCCCTTTCCTCTTGTCTACATGATGACAGACTACATCACTTCCTTTTCCTCTTGTCTACATGATGGCAGACTACATCACTTCCTTTTCCTCTTGTCTACATGATGACAGACTACATCACTTCCCTTTCCTCTTGTCTACATGGTGACAGACTACATCACTTCCCTTTCCTCTTGTCTACATAGTGACAGACTACATCACTTACCTTTCCTCTTGTCTACATGGTGACAGACTACATCAGTTCCTTTTCCTCTTGTCTACATAGTGACAGACTACATCACTTCCTTTTCCTCTTGTCTACATGATGACAGACTACATCACTTCCCTTTCCTCTGGTCTACATAGTGACAGACTACATCACTTCCCTTTCCTATTGTCTACATGATGACAGACTACATCACTTCCTTTTCCTCTTGTCTACATGATGACAGACTACATCACTTCCCTCTTGTCTACATGATGACAGACTACATCACTTCCCTTTCCTCTTGTCTACATGATGACAGACTACATCACTTCACTTCCCTCTTGTCTACATGATTACAGACTACATCACTTCTATTTCCTCTTGTCTACATGATGACAGACTACATCACTTTTCTTTCCTCTTGTCTCCATGGTGACAGACGACATCACTTCCCTTTCCTCTTGTCTACATGATTACAGACTACATCACTTCCCTTTCCTCTTGTCTACATGATGACAGACTACATCACTTCCCTTTCCTCTTGTCTACTTGATGACAGACTACATCACCTCCCTTTCCTCTTGTCTACATGATGACAGACTACATCACTTCCCTTTCCTCTTGTCTACATGATGTCAGACTACATCACTTTCCTTTTCCTCTTGTCTACATGATGACAGACTACATCACTCCCTTTCCTCTTGTCTACATGATGACAGACTACATCACTTCCCTTTCCTCTTGTCAACATGATGACAGACTACATCACTTCCCTTTCCTCTTGTCTCCATGGTGACAGACTACATCACTTTCCTCTTGTCTACATGATGACAGACTACATCACTTTCCTCTTGTCTACATGATGACAGACTACATCACTTCCCTTTCCTCTTGTATACATGATGACAGACTACATCACTTCCATTTCCTCTTGTCTACATGATGACAAACTACATCACTTCCCTTTCCTCTTGTCTCCATGGTAACAGACTACATCACTTCCCTTTCCTCTTGTCTACATGATGACAGACTACATCACTTCCCTTTCCTATTGTCTACATGATCACAGACTACATCACTTCCCTTTCCTCTGGTCTACATAGTGACTGACTACATCACTTCCTTTTCCTCTTGTCTACATGATGACAGACTACATCACTTCCCTTTCCTCTTGTCTACATGATGACAGACTACATCACTTCCCTTTCCTCTTGTCAACATGATGACAGACTACATCACTTCACTTCCATCTTGTCTACATGATGACAGACTACATCACTTCTCTTTCCTCTTGTCTACATGATGACAGACTACATCACTTCCCTTTCCTCTTGTCTACATGATGACAGACTACATCACTTCCCTTTCCTCTTGTCTCCATGGTGACAGACTATATCACTTTCTTTCCTCTTGTCTACATGATGACAGACTTCATCACTTCCCTTTCCTATTGTCTACATGATCACAGACTACATCACTTCCTTTTCCTCTTGTCTACATGATGACAGACTACATCACTTCCCTTTCCTCTTGTCTCCATGGTGACAGACTACATCACTTCCTTTTCCTCTTGTCTACATGATGACAGACTACATCACTTCCCTTTCCTCTTGTCTACCAGATCACAGACTACATCACTTCCTTTTCCTCTTGTCTACATGATGACAGACTACATCACTTCCCTTTCCTCTTGTCTACATAGTGACAGACTACATCACTTCCCTTTCCTCTGGTCTACATAGTGACAGACTACATCACTTTCTTTTCCTCTTGTCTACATGATGACAGACTACATCACTTCCCTTTCCTCTTGTCTACATAGTGACAGACTACATCACTTCCCTTTCCTCTTGTCTACATGATGACAGACTACATCACTTCCCTTTCCTCTTGTCTACATGATGACAGACTACATCACTTTCCTTTCCTCTTGTCTACATGATGACAGACTACATCACTTCCCTTTCCTCTTGTCTACATGATGACAGACTTCACAGCATTTAGTGGAAGCTTGGCACTCCCATTCATGTAGGAAATTAGCACTGTTTAACACACCCTCAGCAGAGCAACCAAAGGAGCAGCCATCCTCTCCTCACAGCCCCCAGTGTAGTGGACTGGTGACTGGTGACTGGTGCTCTGTCCTAGGGGGAGGTCGCGTCAGACTGGGCCCAGTGTGACATGCCGCTCTGGGGCTTTCACACATCTGGACTCCCTCCTCTGTCTTGTTCCCTGAGGATGGAGGCCCCCTGTGGTGGCTTCTGGACAGATAGCAGCGGTCACATGAACTGAGTCCCAAACGGAACGCTGCTCCCTGCGGGCTCTGGTCAAGGTAGTGGACTAAATAAGTGAACATGGCGCCATTTGGGATGCCACCACGGTGGCTGGGAAATACAAGGACCCGAGGCATTAATACACACACACACACACACACACGCACGCACGCGCACACACACACACACACACACACACACACACACACACACACACAACTAAAGGTCACTGTGTTAGACAGTAATGACTCTAACTGGGGGAATCTACCCAGTAACTCACCTTCACACACACAATATGTTGTTGGTATTTTGGACCAATCGTCTGTCTTCCCCTTCAATCACACAGTGACACTATGAACATCATTCACGTTGTGAGTTTGGAGGGTGACGTCTGTCCGTTGATGTAAAGTCTGAGATACAAAGAAAGACAGAATACAATTAGCCAGCCCTGGAGACAGACACACACACACACACACACACACACACACACACCTTCTCCTGGAACGGACACACACTGCCTGTGGGGGGGAATCATATCAATAGTCATAATAAAAATGTGTTATGGTTGAGAGAAACAACAAACACGCTGGTTAAACCATCCAGAGGTCAAGGACCTAGAGGCTCAACGCCTTGGTCTCAAGTAGTGCACTACGTAGGGAATAGGGTCTCAAGTAGTGCACTATGTAGGGAATAGTGTTTCAAGTAGTGCACTATGTAGGGAATAGGGTCTAAAGTAGTGCACTATATAGGGAATAAGGTCTCAAGTAGTGCACTACGTAGGGAAAAGGGTCTCGAGTAGTGTACTACGTAGGGAATAGGGTCTAATGTAATGCACTATATAGGGAATAGGGTCTAAAGTAGTGCACTATATAGGGAATAGTGTCTAAAGTAGTGCACTACGTAGGGAATAGGGTCTAAAGTAGAGCAATATATAGGGAATAGGGTCTAAATTAGTGCACTATATAGGGAATAGGGTCTAAAGTAGTGCACTATATAGGGAATAGTGTCTAAAGTAGTGCACTACGTAGGGAAACTATATAGGGAATAGGGTGCCATTTGGGATTTAACCATGGTGTCCATTCCGATACCAGTACTGTGTATCTTCCTCTATTCTCCTCTGTTCTCCTCTACCTCCTCTGTTCTCCTCTGGTCTCCTCTGTTCTCCTCTGTTCTCCTCTACCTCCTCTGTTCTCCTCTGGTCTCCTCTACCTCCTCTGTTCTCCTCTACCTCCTCTACCCTCCTCTGTTCTCCTCTGTTCTCCCCTGTTCTCCTCCGTTCTCCTCTGTTCTCCTCTGTTCTCCTCTACCTCCTCTGTTCTCCTCTACTTCCTCTGTTCTCCTCTGGTCTCCTCTACCTCCTCTGTTCTCCTCTGTTCTCCTCTGTTCTCCTCTACCTCCTCTGTTCTCCTCCGTTCTCCCCTGTTCTCCTCTGTTCTCCTCTACCTCCTCTATTCCCCTCTGTTCTCCTCTGTTCTCAACTGTTCTCCACTGTTCTCCTCTACCTCATATGCTCTCCTCTGTTCTCCTCTACCTCCTCTATTCTCCTCTACCTCCTCTGTTCTCCTCTGTTCTCCTCTGTTCTCCTCTACCTCCTCTGTTCTCCTCTACCTCCTCTGTTCTCCTCCGTTCTCCCCGGTTCTCCTCTGTTCTCCTCTACCTCCTCTGTTCTCCTCTGTTCTCCTCTGTTCTCAACTGTTCTCCACTGTTCTCCTCTACCTCCTCTGTTCTCCTCTACCTCATCTGCTCTCCTCTGTTCTCCTCTACCTCCTCTGTTCTCCTCTACCTCATCTGCTCTCCTCTGTTCTCCTCTACCTCCTCTATTCTCCTCTACCTCCTCTGTTCTCCTCTGTTCTCCTCTGTTCTCCTCTACCTCCTCTGTTCTCCTCTGTTCTCCTCTGTTCTCCTCTACCTCCTCTGTTCACCTCTACCTCCTCTGTTCTCCTCTACCTCCTCTGTTCTCCTCTGTTCTCCTCTACCTCCTCTATTCTCCTCTACCTCCTCTGTTCTCCTCTGTTCTCCTCTGTTCTCCTCTGTTCTCCTGTATTCTCCCCTGTTCTCCTCTGTTCTCAACTGTTCTCCACTGTTCTCCTCTACCTCCTCTGCTCTCCTCTACCTCATCTGCTCTCCTCTGTTCTCCTCTACCTCCTCTATTCTCCTCTACCTCCTCTGTTCTCCTCTGTTCTCCTCTGTTCTCCTCTACCTCCTCTGTTCTCCTCTACCTCCTCTGTTCTCCTCTACCTCCTCTGTTCTCCTCTGGTCTCCTCTGTTCACCTCTACCTCCTCTGTTCTCCTCTGTTCTCCTCTACCTCCTCTGTTCTCCTCTACCTCCTCTGTTCTCCTCTGTTCTCCTCTGTTCTCCTCTACCTCCACTGTTCACCTCTACCTCCTCTGTTCTCCTCTACCTCCTCTGTTCTCCTCTGTTCTCTTCTACCTCCTCTGTTCTCCTCTGTTCTCCTCTGGTCTCCTGTACCTCCTCCTCAACCCAGTAGTCAGCTGGTGGATGGACACTGAACAGCCACAGGGAAGTTATCGACCCTATTTAGGTCGAATAACACCCACATATGGCCAAAGTTAATCATCCCTAAGGCTATTAATGCATTCCAAATGGCGCCCTACTCCATATATAGTGCACTACTTTTAACCAGTGCACATCTCTATAGTGCACTATGTAAGAAATAGGGCGCCATTTTGAACGCGGTGTACGTTTGGCTGTGTGGACAACTAACATGCTACACAGACACTTAGAATATGTCCTAAATGGCCCCCTTATTCCCTATGTAGTTCACTTACTTTTGATCAGAGTCCCGAGAAGAAAGTAGTGCACTACATAGGGAAGAGGGTCCCGTTTGGGACACAGTCTTACTGTACGTAGAGCTGTAAGGAAGTGAAAGGTGAAGGATCACGCTAGTTTGTACTGAGGGGGCTGCGTTAAACAAAATGAACAATATTTGAACAAATGTAAATTTGAAACTTAAACTTTAAAAGGGTTGTGAAAAGATTGTGCTTTTGTTTTGTTTTGGTTAAAGGTTTTCTTTTTTTAAAAGATATCATAAACATATCTGTAGAAAATGTCACTGTTGTGTCAATGTTTCCAGACACAAAAATGAAGTAACATTTCACTCCTATTTGTTTCATTTGACCTTTATTTTAACTAGGCAAGTCAGTTAAGAACAAATTCTTATTTACAATGACGGCCTACCCCCCCCCGGGCCAAACCCTAACACGGACGACGCTGGGCCAGTTGTGCACTGCACTATGGGACTCCCAATCACTGCCGGTTGTGATACATCCCGGGATCGAACCAGGGTCTGTAGTGACGCCTCTAGCACTGAGATGCGGTGCCCTAGACCGCTGAGCCACTCGGGAGCATAAATCATAAATCAGTGTAAAATATAAATGAGGATTTGATTTTGACAAAGACGTCAGTGTATTCAAGACTCTCCTATAGAGAATGAAATACCTCCTTTCATTTACATGAAGAGATTAGAGGCTTCATCCCAAATGGCTCCTTCTACAGTGTGCTACTGTTCACCAAAGCCCTTGTGTCATTAAGAAGTTCACTGCGAGGGATCAGGTGCCATTTGGTATTCACACTAAGATACATATTGACCAGATTATCCCCATAGCCATTGAAATAGAAGCCCAGACCAATTGACATTAATGGAAATTGCCAACTGTTATCTAATAGCATCTATCTCAGCCATTCTAGTTATTATATTTCTGTGTCTGTAGCACCAGCTAGCTAACAGCATCTATCTCCACCATTCTAGTGATTATATTTCTATGGCTGTAGCATCAGATAGCTAACAGCATCTATCTCTACCATTTTAGTGATTATATTTCTGTGGCTGTAGCATCAGATAGCTAACAGCATCTATCTCTACCATTCTAGTGATTACATTTCTATGGCTGTAGCACCAGCTAGCTAACAGCATCTATCTCCACCATTCTAGTGATTATATTTCTGTGGCTGTAGCATCAGATAGCTAACAGCATCTATCTCTACCATTCTAGTGATTATATTTCTGTGGCTGTAGCATCAGATAGCTAACAGCATCTATCTCTACCATTCTAGTGATTATATTTCTATGGCTGTAGCACGAGCTTGCTAACAGCATCTATCTATGACTTTGCTGAAAATGTACTCACTATGTCTGTGATATGTGGTTGTCCCATCTAGCTATCGTAAGATGGATGCACTGACTGTAAGTCTCTCTGGATAATAGCGTCTGCTAAATGACTGTAATGAAGAAAAATATGCAAATGTTTAAAGGTTAGACTAAAATGGCACCCTATTCCCTATGTAGTGCACTATACTTTAGACCAGAGCCCCATGGTCCCTGGTCAGGAGAAGTGCAGTGTATATTGAATAGGGTTCCTTTTAGGATGCACACGGTGAGTCAGATAGTGATGATGGATCAGTCCAGGACCAGGGCGACAGAACCCATTTCATCCAGACTCATGACTCCAAACTACATTTTCCTCAACCCTCTTACTTGAAACATCCATTCTAGTGTTCTGACATAGTTGTTTATCACTCCAGGAAAGGGAGAGATGGGGGAGAGAGAGAGAGAGAGAGAGAGAGAGAGAGAGAGAGAGAGAGAGAGAGAGAGAGAGGGAGAGAGAAAGAGAGAGAGAGAGAGACAGGGGAGAGCAACAGAGAGAGAGAGCGAGCGAGAGAGAGAAGGAGAGAGAGAGAGGGAGAGAGAGAGAAAGAGAGAGAGAGATAGAGAGAGAGCAAGAGATATTGAAGAGATACATTGAGAGAGAGCTAGAGACCCGGAAAACCTGAGTCTACGCCTTCACTATGGTGAATCACTAAAACAAAACAAAACTACACTACGGAAAAAGAAGGAACAGCACGTCAGAAATCAGACTCTAACCACTTCTGGGAAAATTGGAAAACACTAAACGAACCACAACACGAAGAATTATCTATCCAAAATGGAGATGTATGGATAAACCACTTCTCCAATCTTTTTGGCTCTCTAACAAAGAATAAAGAGCAAAAACATATACATGATCAAATACAGATTTTAGAATCATCTATTAAAGACTACCAGAACCCACTGGATTCTCCAATTACCTTGAATGAGTTACAGCACAAAATAAAAACCCTCCAAACCAAAAAGGCCTGTGGTGTTGATGGTATCCTCAATGAAATGATCAAATATACAGACAACAAATTCCAATTGGCTATAATAAAACTCTTTAACATCATCCTTAGCTCTGGCATCTTCCCCAATATTTGGAACCAAGGACTGATAACCCCAATCCACAAGAGTGGAGACAAATTACCCAAATAACTACCGTGGGATATGCGTCAACAGCAACCTTGGGAAAATCCCCTGCATTATCATTAACAGCAGACTTGTACAGTGCCTTGCGAAAGTATTCGGCCCCCTTGAACTTTGCGACATTTTGCCACATTTCAGGCTTCAAACATAAAGATATAAAACTGTATTTTTTTGTGAAGAATCAACAACAAGTGGGACACAATCATGAAGTGGAACGACATTTATTGGATATTTCAAACTTTTTTAACAAATCAAAAACTGAAAAATTGGGCGTGCAAAATTATTCAGCCCCCTTAAGTTAATACTTTGTAGCGCCACCTTTTGCTGCGATTACAGCTGTAAGTCGCCTGGGGTATGTATCTATCAGTTTTGCACATCGAGAGACTGAAATGTTTTCCCATTCCTCCTTGCAAAACAGCTCGAGCTCAGTGAGGTTGGATGGAGAGCATTTGTGAACAGCAGTTTTCAGTTCTTTCCAAAGATTCTCGATTGGATTCAGGTCTGGACTTTGACTTGGCCATTGTAACAACTGGATATGTTTATTTTTGAACCATTCCATTGTAGATTTTGCTTTATGTTTTGGATCATTGTCTTGTTGGAAGACAAATCTCCGTCCCAGTCTCAGGTCTTTTGCAGACTCCATCAGGTTTTCTTCCAGAATGGTCCTGTATTTGGCTCCATCCATCTTCCCATCAATTTTAACCATCTTCCCTGTCCCTGCTGAAGAAAAGCAGGCCCAAACCATGATGCTGCCACCACCATGTTTGACAGTGGGGATGGTGTGTTCAGCAGTGTTGCTTTTACGCCAAACATAACGTTTTGCATTGTTGACAAAAAGTTCAATTTTGGTTTCATCTGACCAGAGCACCTTCTTCCACATGTTTGGTGTGTCTCCCAGGTGGCTTGTGGCAAACTTTAAACAACACTTTTTATGGATATCTTTAAGAAATGGCTTTCTTCTTGCCACTCTTCCATAAAGGCCAGATTTGTGCAATATACGACTGATTGTTGTCCTATGGACAGAGTCTCCCACCTCAGCTGTAGATCTCTGCAGTTCATCCAGAGTGATCATGGGCCTCTTGGCTGCATCTCTGATCAGTCTTCTCCTTGTATGAGCTGAAAGTTTAGAGGGACGGCCAGGTCTTGGTAGATTTGCAGTGGTGTGATACTCCTTCCATTTCAATATTATCGCTTGCACAGTGCTCCTTGGGATGTTTAAAGCTTGGGAAATCTTTTTGTATCCAAATCTGGCTTTAAACTTCTTCACAACAGTATCTCGGACCTGCCTGGTGTGTTCCTTGTTCTTCATGATGCTCTCTGCGCTTTTAACGGACCTCTGAGACTATCAAAGTGCAGGTGCATTTATACGGAGACTTGATTACACACAGGTGGATTGTATTTATCATCATTAGTCATTTAGGTCAACATTGGATCATTCAGAGATCCTCATTTGAACTTCTGGAGAGAGTTTGCTGCACTGAAAGTAAAGGGGCTGAATAATTTTGCACACCCAATTTTTCAGTTTTTGATTTGTTAAAAAAGTTTGAAATATCCAATAAATGTCGTTCCACTTCATGATTGTGTCCCACTTGTTGTTGATTCTTCACAAAAAAATACAGTTTTATATCTTTATGTTTGAAGCCTGAAATGTGGCAAAAGGTCGCAAAGTTCAAGGGGGCCGAATACTTTCGCAAGGCACTGTACATTTCCTCAATGAAAACAATGTACTGAGCAAATGTCAAATTAGCTTTTTACCAAATTACCGTACAACAGACCATGTATTCACCCTGCACACCCTAATTGACAACCAAACAAACCAAAATAAAGACAATGTCTTCTCATGTTTTGTTGATTTCAAAAAAGCCTTCGACTAAATTTGGCATGAGGGTCTGCTATACAAATTGATGGAAAGTGGTGTTGGGGATAAAACATACGACATTATAAAATCCATGTACACAAACAACAAGTGTGCGGTTAAAATTGGCAAAAAACAATAGGGTAATAGGGAACAATAGGGTAATAGGATGGCTCTAGGAACAATAGAGTAATAGGATGGCTCTAGGAACAATAGGGTAATAGGATGGCTTTAGGAACAATAGGGTAATAGGATGGCTGTAGGAACAATAGGGTAATAGGATGGCTCTAGGAACAATAGGGTAATAGGATGGCTCTAGGAACAATAGGGTAATAGGATGGCTCTAGGAACAATAGGGTAATAGGATGGCTGTAGGAACAATAGGGTAATAGGATGGCTCTAGGAACAATAGGGTAATAGGATGGCTCTAGGAACAATAGGGTAATAGGATGGCTCTAGGAACAATACACAACTAAATAAAGGAGCCATAGGATGGCGTTTCAACCTTTTTATTACTACAAAATCGTACATTCTGTGATCAATTTGAAATGGAAATTAATTATTAATTATTATCAATAAAAATTCAGTCGATGACCCCTGACCCTTGGATTCTAATGGAAGGCCACCAAAGGTTTCATTACAAATAATGCAACTGCATTCATTTGTATGGGTTACCTTCAGATGAGTGACACTTGTGGGGGTCGTAGGGCAAAACGGAGAACATCATCATATTCATGAGAATCCCCTCTTTCCATATCGTGGTCATAATAGTTTGTAGACCAAACCGTTCAGACGCTGTAGACGTTTTTGTGTGAAGATCGATTTTCGGGATGCCCCATGGTCTGACAAACGGCACTGTAGCTAGGCCACATTCTACCACAGACGTGGAAGGCCACCGCAGGCAGATGCAGCGGATTGAGACACTCTGTCTCTAGCTTAAACTGACGGGTTTTGGTCTGGATTTTCTTATTATGTTACTTAGATTGACGCATGGGTTCATCAATAGACTCTTTAAGGATTAAAATAAGAGATCAGATTTGGAAATGTTTTTTTTAACTGCTTTAGAACGTTCTTAAAAAACACTATTTTCAGACCAGGTAGCTATTACTCTTTCTAAAGTCAAGACAGAACTTCATTTATTGATAAGACAGAGAGCCTAATTTGCCATCCAATGACTTAGACTCAACCGTTAATTCCATGATAATCGTCCTAGTCGTATACTGGCCAACAAGCAACGCAGTAATGATCAATTAGCTGATATAGCAACGATTGAATCTAAAACTGGGGAATTACTATCAGAACCCAAATGAATCATCAAAGATTCTCCCGTTTCCATAAAGAACTGTAAACCTCTAATTGTACATCTACACCAAGCCAGACTAAGTCCTTTCTAAAAGAATGAACCTTTTACCACAGTGGGCTGAAGCAAGGTCACACAGAGTGATTCTGGGTAGTCTTGAACAAATATACTTTGGAACTAAAGTATACTCCTCACACACATGGTTATGGGCTTTTAAAAAAAAAAGAAGAAGACACCTGTACCGTGTCCGATGTAGTTTAATGTATTACACTTTGAGGTTGTATACCAATATTACACTTGATATACATCTCAGAAGACTGAAATATAACTGTTTAATATATATATTTTTTTAAATTAACAAATTATTATTTGTTTAATTATGGAATTATACCAAATAATAACATTCCACCCATGAGGCCAAAAGGGGCACTTTTGGTCATTGGCTTCTCTCAACAGAGGAAGCCACCTCGCCAGGAAACCAAAATCTCAATTCATTCTTGGCGCACCGATCCCTTTAGCAGGATTACTTTTGTCCAAATCCGCTGAATTGCAGAGCGCCAAATTCAAATTCAATTACTAAAAATATTTCATTTTCATGAAATCACAAGTGCATTAAGGGCGCTGTACTGCAGCGCCAGCTGTGCCACCAGAGACTCTGGGTTCGCGCCCAGGCTCTGTCGTAACCGGCCACGACCGGGAGGTATGTGGGGCGACGCACAATTGGCCTAGCGTCGTCTGGGTTAGGGAGGGTTTGGCCGGTAGGGATATACTTGTCTCATCGCGCACCAGCGACTCCTGTGGCGGGCCGGGCGCAGAGCGCGCTAACCAAGGTTGCCGGGTGCACGGTGTTTCCTCCGACACATTGGTGCGGCTGGCTTCCGGGTTGGATGCACGCTGTGTTAAGAAGCAATGCGGCTTGGTTGGGTTGTGTATCGGAGGACACATGACTTTCAACCTTCGTCTTGTAGCTGTAGTTGTAGTTGTAGCGATGAGAGAAGATAGTAGCTACTAAAACAATTGGATACCACGAAATTGGGGAGAATAAGGGGTAAATTTAAAAAAAGAAAAAGAAAAAAGAAAAAAAAGAAATCACAAGTGCAAAACACAGTTTAGCTTGTTGTTAATCCACCTGGCGTGTCAGATTTAAAAAAAAAGCTTTACATCAAAAGCTATCCAAGCAGTTATGTTAGGACATCTCTCTCAGCAGACAAAACATTACAAACAGCTAGCAGCAAAAGTAGATTGGTCACGAAAGTCAGAAAAGCAATAAAATGAATTGCTTACCTTTGATGATCTTCGGATGTTTGCACTCACCAGACTCCCAGTTACACAATAAATGTTCCTTTTGTTCCATAAAGATTATTTTTATATCCAAAATACCTCCATTTGTTTGGCGCATTTTGTTCAGAAATCCACAGGCTCAAGCGGTCACGACGGGGCAGACAACAATTCCAAATAGTATCCGTAAAGTTTGTAGAAACATTTAATAAATAATTGATAATTTTTCAACCGGACAGTAACTTTTTCAATAGGAGAGATTGGGTGAATTTTGGCCCATTCCTCCTGACAGAGCTGGTGTAACTGAGCCAGGTTTATAGGCCTCCTTGCTCGCACACTCTTTTTTCAGTTCTGCCCACATATTTTCTATAGGATTGAGGTCAGGGCTTTGTGATGGCCACTCCAATTCCTTGATTTTGTTGTCCTTAAGCCATTTTGCCACAACTTTGGAAGTATGCTTGGAGTCATTGTCCATTTGGAGACCCATTTGTGATGTTGCTTCAATATATCCAATATATCCACATCATTTTCCTTCCTCATGATGCCATCTATTTTGTAAAGTGCAGCAGTACCTCCTGCAGCAAAGCACCTCCACAACATGATGCTGCCACCCCCTGTGCTTCACGGTTGGGATGGTGTTCTTCGGCCTGCAAGCCTCCCCCTTGTTCCTTCAAACATAACGTTGTTCATTATGGCCAAACAGTCCTATTATTTTTTCATCAGACCAGAGGACATTTCTCCAAAAAGTAGACCAAAAGGTCTTTGTCCCCATGTGCAGTTGCAAACCGTAGTCTGGCGTTTTTATGCCGGTTTTGGAGCAGTGGCTTCTTCCTTGCTGAGCGGCCTTTCAGGTTACGTCGACATAGGACTCGTTTAACTGTGGATTAGGATCCTTTTGTACCTGTTTCCTCCAGCATCTTCACAAGGTCCTTTGCTGTTGTTCTGGGATTGATTTGCACTTTTCGCACCAAAGTACGTTCATCTCTAGGAGACAGAATGCATCTCCTTCCTGAGCGGTATGACGGATGCGTGGTCCCATGGTGTTTATACTTGCATGCTATTGATTGTACAGATGAAATTGCTCCCAAGGATGAACCAGACTTGTGGAGGTCTACAATTTTTCTGAGGTCTTGGCTTATTTCTTTTGATTTTTCCATGATGTCAAGCAAAGAGGCACTGAGTTTGAAGGTAGGCCTTGAAATACATCCACCTGTACATCTCCAATTGACTCAAATTATGTCAATTAGCCTATCATAAGCTTTTAAAGCCATTAAATCATTTTCTGGAATTTTCCAAGCTGTTTAAAGGCACAGTCAACTTAGTGTATGTAAACTTCTGACCCACTGGAATTGTGATACAATGAATTATAAGTGAAATAATCTGTCTGTAAACAATTGTTTGAAAAATTGCGTGTGTCATGCACAAAGTAGATGTCCCAACTGACTTGCCAAAACTATAGTTTGTTAACAAGAAATTTGTGGAGTGGTTGAAAAATGAGTTTTAATGACTCCAACCTAAGTGTATGTAAACTTCCGACTTCAACTGTATGTGGGAACTCCTTCAAGACTATTGGAAAAGCATTCCAGGTGAAGCTGGTTGAGAGAATGCCAAGAGTGTGCAAAGCTGTCATCAAGGCAAAAGGTGGCTACTTTGAAGAATCTCAAATATAAAATATATTTTGATTTGTTTAGCCCCATTGTTGGATATTTCTTGATTCCATATGTGTTATTTCATAGTTTAATGTCTTCACTATTATTCTACCATGTAGAAATAGAAAAAATAAAGAAAAACCCTTGAATGAGTAGGTGTGTCCAAACTTTTGACTGGTACTGTATATATTTATTTAAAATATATATTTCGGGGGGGGGGGGGGACATATATGATAAATTCATTGTGAATATACCTGAAAGATTATGACATTCAATGTTTTACCTGATTGGTCAGACCAACATTCCTTACCACCAGTTTAAGTTTCTACTTATAGGTGGGGAGGAGCTGAATGGATATGTGATCTGATTTGCCAAAGGGGGAGGGCCTTGTAGCCGAATGGGGAGGGCCTTGTAGCCGAAGGGGGAGGGCCTTGTAGCCGAAGGGGGAGGGCCTTGTAGCCGAAGGGGAAGGGGCTTGTAGCCGAAGGGGGAGGGCCTTGTAGCCGAAGGGGAAGGTCCTTGTAGCTGAAGGGGGAGGGCCTTGTAGCCGAAGGGGGAGGGCCTTGTAGCCGAAGGGGGAGGGCCTTGTAGCCGAAGGGGGAGGGCCTTGTAGCCGAAGGGGGAGGGCCTTGTAGCCGAAGGGGGAGAGCCTTGTAGCCGAAGGGGGAGGGCCTTGTAGT